>NC_133229.1:20442014-20549514 GCF_040436345.1 Pagrus major | reverse complement strand
CAACAGTGCCACAGAGACTCGGAGTAGGTTGTTCAGTAAAATCTCCCTTAACCTCGGTGACACTGAGGAGTTTGAAAGTGAAACCCATGAAACTGCTACTGTGGACCCAGTATCATAAAAAGACATCCATATCAAATCCACATCACTTATAGGAAAGTAGAACCCGACAGATACTGGAGTTTTGGGACTGATACTGATATTACGGTATATAAAAAGAAATTCTGATATTAATATATACTGATATTCTTTAGTACATACACAGAATATTTACATTAACACACATTTTTTGCCTGTATCCCTCAAACTGTAAATGGCAGCAAATCTTCATATCGAAGAGGCCGAAAGTCATCAATCCTATCAACCTTAATGAATTTAGTACAAATATTGTTTTTCAACATATAACATCAAAAGATAGCTAATCACATAGTCCAACAAATAATTTCATGTTGTCCGGCCAGCCTACCTTGTTTTATAGTTGATTATATACCTATTCTGTATCATGCAGTTATATCGTCTGCAGTAGTGTGAAGCAAGGCTCCATAATGTTACTGCTATCATCAGCAATTGCAGATGTTTTAACCTCTGTTCCTTTGCCTCTTCTTCTTTCATTGTCACACGCTTGAATTTCCATGATATCTACCATAACACCCATGAGCCTCAGCAATTGCTGACCACTCAGAGGATCAAAACAACTATTATGCTGTTGTGAATGTTCCACTTATGTTTTTCTCAATACCGATGCTACCCAAGCTCCTCCAGAGGTCGGGTATATCACACAACCTGTGTTGCAGTTTGAAAGAAATTAAGAGTTATGATCGTCTGATCCACTGTTCTACTAAGTGTTCACTCTCAGGGCTTCTATAAAATGCTCTATAGCTGTTAAAAATGGCATCACGTTTTTAAGGCACATGTCATTTTTTTTCGAAAACACACATGGGAGGAAAGTACTATGGAACATGTAAGAGTTAGCTGAGCTCAGACTGTTAAATATACAGCCTTGTATCCATAATTTTTGGTGCCATATTAAAGCCAGATATATTGAGTCGCAGTGCAGAAAACTCAGAGATCCAACAGTGATGATGTGGTTAATCATCACCTTTTAGCTGTGAGAAATACACAAATTAATACATCAAAGTTAAGTAGATAAAAACTCTCAATTATGCTCATATTTTCTTTTCATATTTTGTTTTCGAATTCTGAAAATAAGTACAAAAACCCTCAATAATAACACAAGAAAAAGTCCAGTATTAATGAGGTTCCTGCCCAGCATATATGCGCAGCAGAGTAAAAGACTGATGGGCTTGGAGAGAAGTGAGGGGAGAGGCCAGGAGAGAGAAGAGGAGAATGTCTAATAGAGATATATCATTACACTGTTATATGTGTAAACTATTGTGCTGCTATTGAACAGCAGCAGCATGAGTTTGGCAGTAGGCCATGCACACACACACACAAACACACACGCTGTGCCTCCAGTAGGGCAGTAATAGAGGGTGTGAGTGTATTAGTCGCTACAGTCCAAGTGTTAAGTGCTGGCCTGGTGTGTGTGAGATCGATGACAGCCGGGCGGCCCCTCATCCACACTAACACACACACACATAAACACACACAAGGCTGTGACACATAGCCTGGGGTCAGGGGTCATACACAAACATCTCTGTCTCTCAAACACACACAGACATCTCGCTCTCTACTTCTGTGTGTGTATATGTATCAGAAGCACTTTCTGTGTCTATTACACGTACACACATACACACACACAGCCATACATATATCCATCCTGTCCTGTGACCGTAGGGAGGGGCCTGCTGTCAAGCACCGGTGGTCCATCGATACTCGGGCAGTGCACTAATGCCTGCTGCCCGCTGATGGACGCTGGCCTGCCTCCAGGGACCATTATACTCACTGGGACACAGACAGACACACACATACCCAAAACACACATCAGCGCAGTAGTATGGACCACATAAACAAACCTAGAAGTTGCATGCACACAGACGAGGCTCAGACAACACAAATACATGTACAGACATACATTTTTCACTAACATTATACAACTTGGATGTGAATAGAGGGGAAAACAAAAGTTAGAGTTAGAATGGATCGCAACCAAAGTCCGCTTGTAAAGACGGACTGGTGAGTAGATGAGTTTCCATTTAACCTCTGGAGTCTCATTTAGCCACTAAGCTTAGCAACTGCTGTTTAGAAGTCATGTAAACGCTTTATAATTTACATGTAAGCTATTTACTTTACTATTTACATCTTTTTATATGTGCTGAAAACTTGTACGTTGAAGTAAACATGTATGTAACGCTGTGATCCTACCCTGTCACTGAAGTTACACAATACAGAAATAAGTGATAGGGGGCTGTGTGGCTATGAGAGAGACATCATTCACCCTATTACAAGACACTGTACCATCAACATGATTTTGAAGCTGTTGTTTTAAGGTAAAAAAGTTACATAGTATTACTTTAGACTTGTGTTAACCACAGACTCTATTTCAGTAATCATCAAGAACTCATTTGAAAACCCATGACTTCGAGACTGAGTAACCGTAAGTGCAAAAATGCTAACTTAGTTCTGGGATTAAGACTCATTCCTGTGACAATGTAAGTAGTTAGTCTGCAGATCTGTGACAGTACACGTCGTTGTCGTAGTGCACTCATTGTTTCCCCCAGGTTATTTTTGGAAGCGAATAAATTACTCTTGTTGGGAAGCTTTTGTTGCAGCGGTGTAGCCATTTGTCTTCAACTTGAGTCACGTTATCTTCACTTCACCTGTTTCTCATCTGCTTCGCTCCGTGTGTGTTTAGACAGCAGAGTAGAGAAACTAGCACAACAGTACAGTAAATGACTGAATGCAACAATGGCACGTAAACAACATAAATAAAACATTTAGTTTCGTTCAGGCGGTGTGGGCCGACCCCCCCAATGCAGTGGTCGGGGAAACACTGCATTGCTGCTGTAGTATTTTATGACGCCATCCCACACAGTCCTCTTCTTTCCTGTCCTGAGCCAGGCAGTAGGGTCATTAGGTCATCGGCGTTCATGTGGCTAAAATCACCAGAGTGCTGCAGGATCAAGTGCGATATTCTGATCCTTTGCCTTGTTATCCATCCAGCTGCAATCCAGACACCATTAGTGCTACTCCTCTCTACTTTACTGCGGCTCTTTGGTCCTTTTCTTCGTTTTCTTTTCCTTGGCACCAGACCCCTCGTTTTTGCAGCTCCCTCAGATCCACCCAATTGAACACACTCTCACAGATCTGTATTACTCACTGAGTGTCGGGCTCAGCACCTGTTTTTAAGGTGAATTAACTGAACAACAAATGTGCTGAAGTGTGTAAAAGAGAAGAAGATGAGAGAACAGATACCTAGGGGACCCTACAGTGGATGAAGTGAAGGTGGTCCATGTGCCTCAGTTCTTTAGGTGTTGTGCAGTAAATCTTTACCTACATACAGATCATCAGACTGTACTGTTCTTGGTAGGACGGTGCTGTGCACAATTCAGCCGAAAACCGACTATAAAGTTGGCCATAAAAAGGAACTAAAATGCCGGACACACATTTATATGTCATTCATCAGGGAGCAGGTGTTTGTCAGTGGCTGGTCTTATGATCACAAACACACAAACACCTCAGGTACACAAGCAGCAGCTCATGTTGTTGTGTTTTGTGAATTGTCATGTGTTTTGACCCCCCAGGGCCACCATAATAAACCCAACTGTTGGACAAATTAAAAATTTGACCTGGCGGTGGCATCAGATTAATAATCCCTCAAACCTTCAGAGAATGTGGAGTTATGGGATGTCAGTTTTTACACAGCTTACTCTTGATCATCAAAAGCACATCGATCTGAGACTGCTGGAATACACTTTGACATCTGAAAAATGTAGTAAAAACAACCCTGACAGTAGCGTGTGTGGGTGGCCGTGTGGTCTAAAATGTTTACTAATTGCTGCGTACTCTGTTTGAATCTGACTGTCATCCCGTCTCCTTTTCTTTTATTGCTTGTCAAGTCTCTGCTATCAAATAAAAACTCCAAAAGGAAAACAAAAAAAGGGAAAAAAATGTCATGAATGCAGTTTTGCAGTTTGATTTGTAATGTTTACAAAGCATGTCTACTATACCGCCTTAAAGCAACTAAATGTAACTTCTTGGAGAAAGATTTGATTATTGAGTCTTATCACCAGATTGTCAAATACTGACAGCTCGGGTGTCAGTATTTATATAATAAACCCAACTGTTGGACAAATCAAAAGTTTGACCTGGCGGTGGCATTAGATTGGGACACCCTCAAGTGATTACCCTCAGTGGGGGTGTCTTTATTAAATTTATAGAGTGCTGTAGGGATGACGATTTTGGTGGGCTAACCCCGGAAGTCAGCATTGCCCTGGTCCCCTCAAGAAAAAGCCTGTGGGATTTTTAATTGGATTTCGGATTATTGCAGAAAATAAGATCTGTAGCAAGCATAAGTTTATGATACGTATACATTTTGGTCAGCAGGATAATCTTCGCGAATGAAACAAAGGCTATGAACGAACTACATTGCCGTCACATGACTTCAACATCACCGCTACTAAGTGTAGCTTGTAGCTATACACTATACTATACACCCCTTACTATAAATTGATCAATCAATGAGTTGTTGAGTTAGAGTTAGAATAGTTTGCAGCTAAACTGAAATTGCAGTCCGGGACCTTTTAGACTACAGTGTTTTTCAGTGTTTAACAGGCTGTTTAGAAAGATAAATCTACTTAATGATAATAAACCTTAAACATTAAAGGTCCTATTTACATCGTTCCCAACTCAGCAAATACTGGCGCTTCGGGTTGGTAGGTCGGATAGGCCACCACCATGTCAGTATTTGTCCTAGTTGGGAATGACACTCAAAAATCAACTATCTTACAAATAGGGCTTTTTAAATAAAGCCAGTGTTAACCATTAATTTGGCGTGTGTGCATTTATGTGTTCCTCAGTGTGTGTGTGCGCGTGTGTGCACACAAAGTGTACTATAGTACCAGTCTCACTGCAGTTGCATACAAATGCCTGAATAACACATTCAATGAATGTGCTGTAAGGAAATGTAACGGCAGTTTCTTTGTACATGTTAAATTGTTTGGCATTGATCTCCACGCCTGGCTGTATGCTGTCATTACCAATAGATTTTTTTCAGATGTATTTTAGTAATATACAATTTCTCCAGGCGGTGACGGCTACTTTTATGTATAGTAACAATTTGACTCAAAACAGGGAGTTTTTACACTTTAGAAATATCACCGACCAGCATTGTGATCTCATTCAGTCTTTTGTATCCATGATTGTCAGCAACAGCAAAATTGAGAACATAAGTCTGATTTTGTTCCAATGTTGATTGATCTGTACTGTAAGAATTTCTCATTAGAGCCGCTAATTACTACTAAGTACGACGACAGAGTCTTTGTTTTATTGGCTCAGCACAATTAAAAGGCATTCTTAGAGCTCAGAGAAACCACAGTCCCATAATGTAATAACATAAGGGGGAAATGTAACATGTTCCAGTAAAGCTCATGGAGGTGTTTGGAGTTTATCAATAATTAATGAAATGAGTAATTAGAGTTGATAGAAATTTATGGCAAGGGAAGTTGATCTTTTGTGTGTGTATAAGTGATGTGTAAGTGTGTTAGCGGTTACATGCTATTTTTGGGCTCAAAAACAATAAAATCAGCCTCATTAAGCCCCACCGTGGACAACAAGAGCAGAGTTGTAGAGGAGATGGGGACGGGGAGGAGAGGAGTGAGCAACACGGAGAAGAGATGAAAACAAAGTGAAACATGATGAGCGAGAGAACAGTGAAAGGACACCTTGAGAGACAGAGAAAAGAGCGAGATGGGTCCTGACAGGAGAAGGGGGCTGTCTACTGATTTGCCTGCATCAAAACCAGGTGCCTGTGGGCATCATCACAGTACAGGCACACACACACACACACACACACACACACACACACACACACACACACACACACACACACACGTGCACACACAGATGCACAGTGATAACCCATCAGCACTGGCCAAGTGTTGTTTAATCCAACCTGACTTGCACTCGACAGAAAAAGCAAATTCACTTCCACTCACAGTCTGGAAAACGGAGCGCTCTTCACATAAATGGCAGCGCTCTGAATTACCACGTTTATGTGTGTGTGTGTATGTGTGTGTGTGCCTGCTGGCATGCACACGTGAACACACTCCACAGCTCATGTTTTTATTTTTGTGGTGATTTTTTCAGTGTGTTTGTGCGTGCGTGTTTACATGTATTGGTGGTGACAACCTCTTCAGCAGTACCCCCTTCATTGTGTGACAGGCAGATAGCTAGGCTGCTCTGCTCCCTATTGTTTGGGGGCTGTCATCAAACCCTGCTTGTACAGCCAGTTATACCGCCTGTGTGTGTGTGTGAGTGTGTGAGAGTGTGTGCATGGGGCTGTGGGAGACTGAGAGTTTGCACTTTGGGACGCTTCTCCATCTCCACGCGTGCTAATGCATATACCTGAGTGTGTTTTTCTGTTTGTGTGTTAACGAGTTGTTTTTGCTAAAACACAAGGATTTGTTATTTACATGAGCATATGTGCATAGGTGAGTGTGTGTTTGATTTGTTTATCTGTGCCACAATGAGAGAGAGAAGAGAAGATGAGGGCTGACAAGCCATTGTTTGACAGACTGATAGTTTGGCTGGAGCGCTCTACTGTACTCCCCTCTCCTCTCCATTGTTATGTGACTTGTCATTAAGCCCTTGTTGCCCAGTCAAAATGGGCCGGAGTGCTTGTTAGCCACAGCACTGTCATTTGTTGAGAGGAGTAGGTGAGCCTAGCACAAACACACACACGCACACACATATACACACACATACAGAGATACAAGAGGGCAGATGCACAAAGTGGGTACTGCAGATGTGAAAAATTATTTTTTTGCTCAGTATCTATGGTGCTCGATGTATTATTAACATGCTCATATAATATTGTTAAAAAAGACACGAGCTGTGCTGATGAAATTAGGAGCCCTGCATTGTTGAAAGAGATGAGCTACGTTTTTTGAAAAGAACTTAGCTCTGGAAATAATTTGGTTATCACATTAGAGGTAAAAACTGTTAGAAGGCAAATACACTGTCACTGTGTTTTGTTCATGGGATGTCTTGAGACATGAGAGAGAGAGGGCAGCAAAGGGCCTCAGGTTGGGTTTCAAACCCTACGCCACTGTGGCGAGGACACAGCCTCTGCACATCTCAATCTACTGTATAAGCCTGGATTATGCATTTGCAAGGTTGTACTCGCAGACTTGTGCAGAGAAAGATGTTATGCGTCACCTGCAAGTCGGAGATGCAAGCAAGCAATCTAATTGGCTTATCCAGGTCCTGTCAGAATATGGTTTTGAAACAGAATAGAAGAAAATCACATAAATTTGTACTCTCTGAATTGTCTGAATGAACCCTGCACATGTTCATGTTCATGTAGCCGACAGAAGCGAACATGTGCACAAACCTATGATTTGATCTTCATCCAACAGCCAACTTCAAAAACCCTCAGGAAACCTCATACGATGATATTCACCTGCACTGTCGCACTAGACAGATGTACATAGACAGAGATGGATGTATAACCAGACAGACAGACAGGCCCGTATCCCTTTCTGCTCCATTTCCTGTGTCAGGAGGAGACGAGAACAAACAGCTGACATCACTTCCTGCTGAGGACAATCACACAGGAACAGGCTGGGAGCTTCCAGAAGTGCTGTCATGGCCATAACAACCCTGAGCACAGCCAAGAACACACACACCCACACATACAGTATACACACACACACACAAACACACAACGGCACTATTGTTAGCTCCGAACTGTCAATAAGCTTGGTTTATTGACATAATTTTGAAGCATTGTATATATCTGTCTGTCTGTGTCTTGTTCCCGATCTCACTTCCTTTTCTATCTAGCTCTTATTTAGTCAGTTTCAATATTGTGTGTTTCTTTCAGATACACATTGAAATTTGTACAAATATCTCTCTCCCTCTTCAGAAAATATGTGGTGTCAGTTTTTACACAGCTTGCTTTTCATTATCAAAAGCACATCGATCTAATACTGCTGGGATAGACTTTGTCATCTGAACTATTTAGTAAAACAACCCTGACTGTAGCGTGTGTGAGTGGCCTTGGGGTGTAAGATGTATACTAATTGCTGTGTACAAAGCTTGAATCTGACTGTCATCCCGTCTCCTGGATTCTCTTTATTTCTTGTCAAGTCTCTGCTATCAAATAAAAACTGCCAAAGCCCAAAAAGAAAGAAAAACACCCACATGAACGCAGTATTGCTGTCTAATCTGTATCGTTTTCAAGGCATTTCTACTGTACCACCTTAAAACTTGACTGTTTGATGACAGAAAAGTAAATATGATGATAAATAACAATGATTTCTTTACATACCCTTACAGTTTAAATCATCTCAACCCTTCACAAAAGGTCACAGGGAACAAATGACAATAAACCATAAAATAAAATCATGAAAATATATGGATGATAGAATGACTATGTTGTCCCACTACATCCATCTTTGTAAAGGAGCACACTTGATTATACACTTAAAAACATAAAGCTCAGACCCTGTGGAAGTACAGTAACGGAGCCACAGTGCGGCCCCTCTCACCTGCAGTACCTCTTGTGGCCTGAAGGTGGGAGCAGTGGCTGCAGTTTGACAGCTCTGCTGTAGCAGAGGAAGACCTACAGCACACACAGAGCTGAACAGCTCCTAAACAACTGCCTACTTTTCTTGTCTGAGTACAAACAAAACATACAATGGGAGGGAATTACAAAGTGCAACAATCTTTTTCAAAGAGTCATGTTAATAATTGTCTGCATTTATCGTTTAACTCTGTTTTTACTCTTCTGTGGTTGATGTGGAGTTTAATGGAAAGTAGTTTCTTTTGTTTAGTTTAGCTAACCTGTCCTGTACCTCAGGGTCTATTGTATTTTCTGTTCTAGTCTATTCTTTTCTGTTTTCCAGGTATGACGTATAGATAAAAAAACATTACATTGAACAGTTGATTACACATTGTCACTCTCTATGTATTTACCTTGATGTGCGCTCTTATGTGTGCTCTTAATTGATTGACCCGTTATGGATCGCCTTGTGGTCGGCACCAGTCAATACTGCCAGGTCTTAGTTTTCCTGAGTGAGGGGGGGGGGGAGAATAGGGGTGACAGAAAGAAAGAAAGAGAGGGAGAGGGAGAGAGGGGGAAGATATTGATCAGGTGCCGTGCACATCGAATTCCACGTTTACCTGACCTTCCAAACTGCTGGCATCATCACCGCAGTACACCGCTGATGTTCATGCCTCTCTCGCTTTCTTCTTGCCTTCCTCACTTCACTGTCCTTTTGTCTCAGCCCCGTGTGGATTTGTGCATGTGTGTGTATGTGAGCGTGCATGTCTCTGTGTGTGTGTGTATGCATGCTTGAGCTGCAGATAAAGCCTAAATTGAGCTGTTTTGATTGTTCACTGAGAGTGCCCGCAGCACAAGGCCCCTCGGCTGAGGAGCGCACACACAGACACACACACACACACTTCCTCACATCCAGCCCCCTTCCCTTCCAGTCACTCTGCACTCCCTCTCCCGAGCTTTTTTATTAAGTGGTGTTGGCAACAGCAGTGAAAATTCTTTTAATTACTAGTCAGAATAACTTTCTGTCTTTGGAATGAAGCAGGCTACTTGTTAATACCAAAAAAGCCTCCTGCATGTCTTCATTTCTTACAGCCACTAATCTGGCTTTACACCTCTTGTTTTTGGGGGCCTAGATTAGCTTTAGTCCTAACTATAGGGAGGTTGTTTTGTGGAAGGTGACTTGGAAAAGAAATGAGGTGAAGATAACATGTACTAGGGCTGTCCTTAAAGAAATTTGTAGTTGGGTGGTCTTTTGAGGATTTCTGTGGCTAATTAACAGATGATTTAATAGAAAAACAGGTCAAAATCTCTCTAGTATTATTAAACATCTCAAACTGGATGGATTTGGAAGGATCTCTTGTATTACAGTACTTATGTAAGTTTTAAAAAACAATTATGAAATGTATTGTGCTTACAGAGATGAGATTTTTCCAGAAATAATAAAATAATTTATCTTACCCTGACCCTAAAACACACTAGTTGATATTACTAGTGGCCCAAATTGTTTATTTGTACATTGGTTATTCATATGTATATGTATATGTATATGTGTGAAGTCATTTACAGGGCTCCAGACTAATTTTACACACTGGTTGCACTTGTGCGCCCAGCTTTATCATTTAGGTGCACCAGCACATAATGTAGGTGCACCCAGTAATACATACACATTATGTAAATGACTGTAAACAGAAAAAAAGGTGCAAATACATGTTTCTCTTCGTTTAAATTACACGCAACAGGAACAATAATTTCAGTTGTTTGAAAAACTAATAATTTTTGGATGCATGTGCGACGAAAATAGTTGCACCCTGGAACCCTGATATAAACTGAATGTATGTTGTACATCTAGTGCTGCTCACTTAGATTTACAGTCAAAAGTCAGTATATGAATATGAAACACTGGCGTTTGTTAATATCCATAACATCCCCACATTTATGATGCTTAGGTGCAAGAAGGCCAAAAAAATCAAAAAAAACTTTTGGTCATATTTAACTCCAGTACAGGTCTAGTGACTTCATGCCTGGCTTTATCGCTAAATACTTTCATTGGTCCTGAGTGTACAGAGCTCTCTTGGCTCTATCGTTTTTAAATATAATGAAATGTCATCCACATGCTCAGCAGAGGTCTCCCGTGGGAATCCCTTCACTCATACACCAGATGTAGAAGAGATGCATTGGCATGTGCGATTTCATGGGGAATTAAGAGGGGAAATACATATTTGTTGATTTGAAAAGGGAATGAACCTTAACCAGAGTCCAATGATACCATACAATTATGCAAATGCACTCTTAAAAACAAACTGCACGCAGATGATTGGGCAGAAACGCTGTAGGAGAGTGAGAGGTGTGTGTTTGTTTGTTTGTTTGTGTGTGCGTACACATGGATGTTGGCATACGAAAACAAATGCACTGGACATTGTTCTGTGGCACACACACACACACACACACACACACACACACGCAGACACACACACTCCAGGGATGATGTCTGGCTAGGTGGATAAAGTAGTGCTATTGTAATTCGATAGATGGCTTTCCCTAAGATAATCTGCCTTAAACAGATGATCATTTTGGGAGTAGATTTGATTGATGTGGGACAGACGGAGAAAGAACAAGAGGGAGAGAGAATGTCTGTATTTTTAAGTTTGTGTTTGTGTGTGTGTGTGTGTGTGTGTGAGAGAGAGAGACAGAGAGAAAAAGAGAGAGACAGAAATTTAAAGGGTATGTATGGTGAGGAACATTATTTTGTGCCAGCTGGACTGGAATGATGCTCAGACTGGGACTTCTGTCTCTCCCTCTGTCGCTCTGGCTCTCCTCATGTTGTCATTGTACATTTGACCAATCACACTTTAATTTTTTTACCTTGTTTTGTATCCTTTTTTTTTTTTTTTTTTACAGCATACAGTATGTGATGGTGTGGATGTTTGGCTCACATGATTTCAGAAAACTTTACACATGTTGTTGCAGCATTTATACACTTTACTTCTTGTTTCGTGATCTTTAAGATATATGTTTTATTTGTTCAACGTATGCAAGAACAACCAGTTTCCCACATTTCTGGATAGTCCAGCTGCAACAATTAGTCGATAAAGTAATGAGCCGATTGAAAGAAAATGAATTGCCAACTATTTTGGAAATTGATTAATCGTTTTTCAAGCAAAAATGTCAAACTTTTGCTGGTTCCAGCTTCTTAAATGGAAAGATTTGCTGCTTTTCTTTGTCAATTATTATAGTAAATGAAGAGTCTTTGGGTTTTGGACTGTTGGTTGGAGAATAGAAGCAATCTGAAGACATCACTTTCGGCTCTGGGATAATGTGATGAGCATTTTTCACAATTTTTCAACATTTTATAGACTAAACATTTAATCGATGAATCTGGAGAATAATCATCAGGTTAATAGATACTGAAATTACATAATATAGTCAGGGTTTGGATATGGTTCATAATGTGTTGAACTCTCCGAATGCAGCCCAGGAGTTCTTTAAGTACTGTATTGCTATAGAAACCAAACCTACTAATAGACAGTTTAAGTGTAATTTGGGAATGGCAGGTTTTTAAAGGGTCAGTTCACCTAAATTACCATTACCTGAAAATGGTGACCTTTTTATTATATATCACAAGGCAAATGATTTTCATTTAACATTAAAATGTCCCAAGTTTGTGCTGCGTTATGCACTGGACCTGGCCCAACAGAAAATTGATTGCTTATCACTGGTCCGTGTTGTCAAAATGTTGGGGACCCCTGGTCTAGATTACACCAGAGGCAAGTAAGAAGAAGAGTTATTTTCTGACATGGAAGAATTTACCTCTTAGAAATTTTTACCTCTACTCACCTTTTGCAAACCTCTATTCATAATGTCCGTAATTTTTGTAATTTATTTTCTTAATCTTAAACAGATGCTGAGTGTTGACTGTGGTCTACCAACTTCTCTTTTTCCTGTCTCTCTCCCCATCAGCCCGTCTGGGGGCAAGCTCTATCCATCCACCCATCATCCCTCTCTCATCCATTCTTTTTTCCAAGTGGCCTTTCAATTGCTGAAAAAGGGAGATATTGTGAGTGAAAAAAAAACTCCTTCCTTCCGCTCACTTCCATGTGCAATGTGTTTTGTGCTTTCCTCCCCCGGTTTCGCTCCCTTTCCCTCTTGCTCTCTCTCTCCCTCTCTCTGTCTGTCTTGCTGTCCCTCTCTCCCAACATAATCCTCCGCTCAGGCCCCTAGGTTGCCTTAGAAACATCAATAACATTCCTGCTTGACAACATCTTAGTGCATTAAAGTGGTCGTTGGGAGACTCGGCCTTACATAGGCGCACACACATACACAGACACACACACACTAACTGACTGAAAGCCATCACTAGGATTTCCACTAAAATAGCAAAGACTCTGCCACCGCTGAGTAACAGATAGAGGAGGAAACAATCAGGAAAATTTAAAGATATTTAAGCTTCTCAAATTTAGTTCTGATTGTGTTAATGTGTTGGAGGTCCTTTATGGCAGCAGGATGTTGTGGTGATGATCAGCAGTTAGACCCCCTGCTGCAGCAGTCGTCTCCTCGGCTGCTTTGTTGTGGAGGAAGATCCTAATTTGCTGCCATGCTGCTCTCTGTGACCCTGAACTCTGACCTGCCTGCGCAGAGGGGAAGGTCTTCAGGCTGCAATTAATGATTATTTTCATTATTGATTCAACTGAAGATTATTGTCTGAATCAGTTGATTGGTCTATAAAATGTCAGAAGTTCAGTTTACTTCGCTGTAAAACAGAGAAAAGTAGCAAATCATCACATTGGAGAAGCTGGAATCAGAGAAAATTAAGCATTTTTCCTTGAAAATTACAATAAATTGATTGTTGAAATAACTGTAGAATGATTTTCCTCCACCGAGGAGGTAATACATTGCTTGTCTGTTTGTTTGCTGCTTGAACTGTCAGGAGGATAACACAAAAATTGCAGACAGGATTTCCACAAAACCTAGATGGAGGATGTGTCTCAACCCAGAATAGACCCCATTAACTTTTGGTGCGGATCTGGATAAAGAGACAGACCCAGAAATATTTCCCTTCTTTCTTCAACATTGCGAGATAGGGCATTTTTTTAACATTTTCATTTTTTATTTTCTATCGGTTTTCATGCCTACGCTTAAGCAGAGCATAAGAACAGCATTGTGACAAGAGAGAAATAGAAAATTCAACCCAAAGAAAGGTAATGTTGAAACATGAAGAAAACTTGACTTTGAACTTATGTGTGTTTTTGCAGAAATGTGCTCAGCTAACATATATTCTGATGATTGAGTTGATCTTGATGGGAAAAATCAGGTGTATTGAGGCGGCCGGTATCTATGAGTGAGTTAGAAGGGACTGTCGGGCATTGGCAGAGGTATGCGCTCTACTGAGTGCAAGTCTTGTTAATCAGGTGTTTGAAAATGGCTTTCTTCAAGACAGCAGCATGGAGCTGGGCTGCTTCTTTCCTTTCCTGCCGCACTCTGAAGAGGATGAGAGTGTGTGTGAGAGAGTGTGTGAGAGTGACAGCATCCGCTAGAGTCCACTCTCGGCTTAGAGTAACATCACTTTCTGTCTCTCTCTCTCTGTCACTTTTTCTCCGTCTGTCTCTCGTCCTCCCGCCCTCTCTCTCTCTCTCTCTCTCTCTCTCTCGCTCAGTCCATCTCAATTAATACTCTCGCACCTCCCTTCGAGGGCCTATTATACATTAGCCCTCTAAATCGAATCTCATGGAAATTGCCAGGGAGCCTAACGCTGCCAGTTTGACTGACACACTGCTGGTTTTGTATTCAGCGTGAAGAACGGCCGAGCACCTACACACGCAAAAATTACATACACAGATGCACGAACACACACTCGAGCGGTCAGCCGCATGCTTCGCTACGTTACCGAACATGAAAGAGAGCAGTTTGGATACAAACACACACTCGCATACGCAGAGAGTGAACTGAGCAGCAGGTAAAGCTTTTGAATACACACCCAGGTAATTTAATGTCACACGTTACAAGGGCAAAGAGAGCATGTTTGTGTGTATGTGTGTGTGTGTGGTGATAACGATGCTCTCTCTCGCTGACAGCGGCCGCAGATTGTTCCACGGACAGACCTGTCATCATCCCAGTCAAATTATTCTGATTGGCCACTGATTTTCTGATGGCGTCCCTCTGTGTGTGTGGGGGGGTGTGTGTTACGTGTGTTTTGATTGAGAGCCTGTGTGCTTGCATTCTTGCATACGGGATTTGTGTGCGTGTGTGTGTTGTGTGATTTCTTGATGGGAGCCCCGTTTCATCATCTGCTGCCGTTCCCACCTGTCTCCACTGTGACTGTGCTGTGTCTAATCACTTGATGTGATTTATGTTGGTAAAACAACGCACCTTCCTCTGATGAGGGCCTCCCCCCTGGTGTGTGTGTGTGAGTGTGTGTGTGTGCGTGTGTGTGAGTAGGTGTTGGTGTTTGATTCAGGCACCCTTCGGGGCTTCCAAATCAACATTGTCAAGATCCCGCTGTCCTATTATACAGAGACGAGCCTTTTTTTGTCTGACACACACACACACACACACACACACACACACACACACACACACACACACACACACACACACACACACACACACACACTCTCCAGGCCAGATACATACTGAATTTGTAGCAGATCCTTGTAAAACACTGTACAGTCGCCTTGTGAAGCAATCAGGACAGATTTTTTATACCTTCCCTGTTTGACTTTACTGTAATACGTTTTCTCCCTCCACACACACACACACACACACACATGCCTTGTGAGTGCTCTAGTCAGACAACCACATAATGGGCTAAAGAGGTACACGAAACAGATGGTTTTCCAGCTAGCCGCCTCACTAATGCTAACGGGACATGTCACACAGGGAGGGAGGAGAAGGAAGAGGGGCGAGAGAGAGAGAGAGATAAAGAGGTAAAGTGGAGTCGGGAGAGAGACAGTTATACAGGGACAGAAGGTGACAGAGACAGAGACAGACAGCATAGAAAATTTACGTTTGAAATTTAATGAAGAGAGAGGTGACAGGCCGAGAGTGGGCTCAGGGAGTACTTCATGAAAAAGGGAACAGTAAGTTTAAAGTATAAGTGCTGCTGTAAATATGGGTCACATTGCTTTGGATGCCAGTTAGAAATGAGTATCTGTCCTCCCCCGAAATAAACTGCCCATCATATATCTTGCCAGTAAGTTTCAACTTGTGACAGTTAAAGGGCTGGGTGTCAAACCTCAGAGTATAGGACGAAATGTGTGTGTAGCATCGAGCATCAAAAAGTGGTTGGTGTTGAAAGTTGGAATGGAAGGTTTGATCGGATTCGTAGGCTGTTATACTTTTTTTTGAATCCGATACAATAGAATCTAAAAGTGTAAGACCGCCAGTCAAGATACCTGTTTTGCATTTCAGTCTTTCAAGAGAAGGGCTTTAGAAACTGCTGCTCGCCCGCTGAGAACCTTTCAACTAAACTGTTTTAAAGTCATTCAGCCCCTCCATTATACTATTTAGAGTTAAGAATTAAGAGTTTGATCGATCTTGACCTTTTATGAAGGTGTTAAAGATAGAAGGACTAGGAATGAAAATAAAACAATAAAAAAACACAGAAACGCAGAGAAAAAACACAAAAAACAAAGGGACAGGAAATTAAACAACTGTATCTTTCCACTTTCTTTCCACTGTCACCTCCTCTCCCACCCCTCCAGCCACACCTCACCCAGGAGACTGTGTGTTGCCAATCTGTGCCAGGCTGTGAAACATTAGCGCCATGCAATATTCAACAGGACTAAGTCAGGCTTTTAGCATCAGGCGGGTGTAGGCTCTATATGTTTAGAGGCAAGCCTGCAGCAAGAACAATCTGATCATCTAACAAGCGAGAGCTTTCACTGCTCAGGATGGTGTTTGATGTTTGTGTGCAGATGTGTGTCTGTTGCTTCTGTGCGTGTGTGCGCTCTTAAAGTGTGTGTGCGTGCCGTCATAAAAGATGCTCTGTCCTTTTCAACTAATCCGAGAGGGTTGAAGTGAGAGAAATTATGTGTGCGATTATGTGTGAATGAAATGTGGGAGCGTGGCAGTTGTATCTCTAAGAGTCACAGGCGTTGTGTGTGTGCTTCTTTAGTTTCCTATTTTGATTTTTCTTTTTGATACTCAAGTGTGACCTGTGGCACAGATTCAAAAAGAAGATGTTATGGTGTTTGTGGGAGTGGGAGCTGAGGGGTGTATTCTTTCCAGAGACTGAACCACCTCTGACACTTGTATACACACGCACACAGTGTTCCCTCCTGCTACATGTCACAATGCAATGTGTCTCTTCCCTCAACAATAACCCAGAGAAAACCATACAGAGCCCCCTGAAACATTGTACTGCAGAAAAAAAGACAACACAGCCCGAGCACTCGGGGTTAAATTGACTACAAACACTCAGAATCAGAAGAAATAGATAATAAATCAAATATACAAATAAAGCACTCTTTGGCAGTAAGGGTGAGAGATGCAGGAGCTGGCAAACAACACAGACTGGAGCTCTTAACTTTCTTGGTTATTCTCCTTATCTCGTTTTCCCAACCTTCGTCTATCTCCTCCTCTCCGGCTCCTTCTGTTCAACCTCTTTGACTGTTTCCGATGGAGTAGACTATCATACAGATTCCCACTCAATTTTCCCAGTCTTAACCTGAACTGTTCTCTTTTTCTTTCTTGCCGTTATCCTCCTCACTTTGCGCTGTTGATAATTTGCCATTGGACTTTATGATGCGCTCTTTTATGCTTTCACTCTGAGGATAGCTGTAACCGAAGGCATTATGTTTTTGGGTTGTCCGTCCGTCCATCCCATTCTTCAAAGGTCAATGCGATTGCCTTGAGGGAATTTCTTCACTTTTCATGAATGATTGAAAATTTGGTGGTCAAAGGTCATGGTCACCGTTTACCTCACAAAACATATATATTTAGCCAATACTCAACAATACATATGGCAATGACAGAATTTTACACAAATGTCTAAAGGGATAGGATTCAATGGCCATAGCTTAGGAACAACAACTTGTCTGGTGCACAGAGGCATATTACCGCAAGACAGTAAATCTAGTTTTTTACTATTCTCTGATGTTTTAATTACCAAACAATGGGAGATGGAGTGTATTATACTACTACTGTATAATGTGGTGTCGATATGTTTCAAAAGGTCTTAATACAATCTTTTACCTTTTCACCTTTCAGTGTAATTTCATGTAATAAACTATTAATGTAATCCCATCAGAGGAATTAAATCTAGAATACATAATTACTATATGTGTAAAACTTATAGTTAAAGTGGTGAAACTGGTTGTCAGCCATAAAAAAAACTGGTTATTGGTGGTTGGCTGGGTGGTTCAATTGACATATTTTTTGATATTTAAGGCAAATGTATCCCCTAAAAACGACTGAAATGTTAAATGAAGCCAAGCACACATATTATCTGATATATGTCTCTGGTTATGAAATATGATTTTGGTATCACCTAAGGTGAAAAAAAAATGATTTAAATAATTAATGATTTGATATTTTATTTCAGTTCCATAAAGCCTCTCCGCTTGCATGGATTTACAGCACAAGACACTCAACACTCTGGACAGAAGCAAATCAAAAATGGTAGAATAAAATATCTGATGGGTGCATCTTAAGACGAATAAGACAAATCTATTAACATGATGGATGCAGTATATTCTCTGCCCTTTGTCCTGTTCTTTTACCGTCTTAAACTGAGACTCCATTTCTTCTTGTTGTCCTTTACAATCTGAAGCCTTCCCCTCCTCTTCTGTTTCCCTCCGTCTTTCCTCTACAGTTCACAATTGTTTCATAACCTGCTGACACTCATTACGTGCGAGAGCAGCCAGGTCTGTCTTATGTACATATATCTCTTTATATTTCCCCATCTTTTTACTCACTTTATCCACCTACACCGCTCTCACTCACTTACTCACACGTTTTTCTCATCCTGGCGTTCTGAATTCACCGCTCTGGTAAACTGTTAAACCTACCCACGCCATCTAACCCCGTGTTAATCCACCATCTGACTCTTCTCTCTGCCTCTCTTCCTGTTGCTCATCCCTTTCTGGCAAACAGCCGCTCTTGAATAATTGCAGTGAGGAAGAAATTTTCAATGCATACGTGATGGGCTCTCTGAAGCATCTCTCTCTCCCTCTGAAAGTCTATCCCTTCTTCTTAATCCTACCTTGTCTAACTGAAGAGCCTAGTTTTAGACACACACTCACACAGGCTACACACACACACACACACACACACACACACACACACACACACGATACACACAGGCTACACACAATTTGGATGAAAGCTGCAAGAGGAAATGCATAGGGAGAGAAACTTATCTCTCATTGGCACCATGTCACTGGATACACACACTCAAACGTCAACTGTTTGGTGGCACCTACTCATTTATACACAATGCCATGTACACACACACACACACACACACACACACACACACACACACACATACAGCCATTCACATACATTCACAGGTCAATTGCTGTTTGTAACACGACCTTAATGAGAAGTGGTTTTCTGTGTAACAAAACACTTGAGTTGTTGATCATTCAGCTCGCCCATACATCTGTTCAATCGCATGGTGTGTGTGTGCTCGCGTGTATGTGTGTGTGTGTGTGTGTGTTTGTGTCTGCGTGTAGGTGTGCGTATGCAAGATCACACATTATGTGGAGTGTTTTAACACCGTCATGATTAGTGCAGTTATGCGTTGTCAAGTGGGAGGAATCGCTTCCATTTCTAAAAAGCCACAAACATAATGATGTTTACGCACACAAACACACACAGACACACCAACACACACACAACAACAACAACAATGCATCCCACAGAGGGATTGTTTGAGAGGTAGAGTGTTATGCTCACTTGACAAATAATACAGACAAACCTTAACACTGCTACGTGGTTGCGTGTGTGTGAGCTATCTCAGTTTTACATCATTTTTATGAGCGCACACACACACGCACACACACAGTTTTCACCTCTCATTCTTGTTAGTTAATCCCCCCCTCCCTCCCTCCAGCTGTGCAATCATAATTTAAAGGTGTTGTCTGTATAATTTCTGTGGATTATGTGATTAGGAAGCTATTGTGGCAGATTAATGTGTGAATGAGGTTAACCCGTGATGAAATGGCTTTTGTCAGCCTGTGCCCTCTGCAGCGTATTGTAATGCTCTGTCCTTGTCCTTTTGTCTGTGTGTGTGTGTGTGTGTGTGTGTGGATGAGAGAGAGACAGGTGTAGTACAAAGCCTTCTAATCTTTAAGCCACCGTATTTATTTATGATCATATGTCTCGATTTATTTCGTTAATGTGTTGGATGTTAGTCCGGTTTTACCCTCACCTCACTTAAACTCTCCTCTCCTCTCCTCTCCTCTCCTCTCCTCTCCTCTCCTCTCCTCTCCTCTCCTCTCCTCTCCTCTCCTCTCCTCTCCTCTCCTCTCCTCTCCTCTCCTCTCCTCTCCTCTCCTCTCCTCTCCTCTCTCCTCACTCCTTTCCTCGACTGGGTGACACAGACACAGCTCAGAGCAAGAGCCGTAGCCGGATCTAGATGGAGCTCTGAAGAGAGGCGGCGTGGCTGTGGCAGAGCCTGGAGCCAGCTGTCACAAATAGAACATTTAATAGTGTCTCCCTTTCTCTCTGTCTCTCTGGAGCTGGTCCGCTGTCGGCTCAGGTCATTCCAGATAGGACTCTATCTTAGGATGATCTCACTGACAGCACCCACTTTAGACTAATCACTCCATTTAGACTGGAGTGGCCCTGAGGTGGGAGGGAGAGAGAGAGAGAGAGACCAAAAGAGAAGACAGAAAGAGAGAGAGAGATGACAGAGATGAACAGTTACTACCCCGCAGGAGGAGAAGGAAATGAGGGAAGATCTGAGCGAGGGCCACGAATTGCTAAGAGAGAGAAAGAAACGCCAGACAGATACTGAACGAAAGCAAAGAAGAGATGGCAAGCAAGTTTATTTTAGTGCTCATCTGTGAAGCATAATAATTGTTAATTGAAATGAGGAGTGTTTTGCTAACCTTGGGGTATTTGTGCGAGTATATATGTCTGAGTCTATTTATGCAGGCCCGACTATTTGTTTGAGCTTGTTTATGTGTGTGTGTGCAGTAAACAGGAGGAAGAGCATGTGTTTTAAAGTTAGACAGTCACCTAGATTGCACCCTTCATCTCTTGGTGTTTTTGATAGTAGCCAGTTTCCAGACCTCGATTTCGGACACATCCAATTTTATGTTGACTGTTTTCCCAGTTGTAAAAACAGCCAAACCAATTGGAAGCTTTCAGGAGGGATTAAGATTGGAGATGTCTTTGTCAGAGCGAGAATACTGGCCACACAGAATGCTCCTGTGTTTTGAAAATGGAGGCTAAAACAACTCTGATCAAACTGTGAAACAAGGCAGTGCTGATTAGGCTTGGGCCGATATTAGATATTATTGAAGATCACGATACTTGCCATCATATGTGATATTTTTCACAATATCGAATATCAAACAGTTGTTATGGCATCTTCAGGCTTTTATATTGAATAGACAATGCATGCTGAGCTGTCTTTGCAGCGGAGGCAACTGCTGGTTGTGATGTAGCGGCATGCATGCAGCACTTTGACATACAGACAAGGAGGACTTAGTTTCTAAGAGGAACGCCAGCTAGCCACTTTAACAATATTATGTGTTTAAAAATGCCGATCTTGAATGAGTCTACATGCCGTCTTTGCCGTAAGATGATAATATCCTCTACCGCGACATTTGGGTGGGACAATATTGTGATATAAGATTTTGGATATCACTCGAGCCTAGTGCTGATCAAATATAAACCATTGTCTATTACTCACCGAAAAGCTTTTTAAAAACACATTTTAGTGTACTGTTTCGATGTAATACGATACTGTTCATTTCCAGCTGTCCGTCTAAGTGTTTCCTGTTTCAAAACAGACTCGCAATACGTCAACCATCAGCGGGAGTGTTTATTGTCCATTGCGGCGCAGTGCACTGAAATGAAAATTCTTGGCCAAAGCCAAAGCTGAACATGAACAACGAAATACTTGGTAACAATGTTACGATGATCAGGCATTAGTAGTCGATGGCTGTCAGCCATCGGCGATGGACGATGGCATCGTTCATCAGCCCAACCCTAACGGACGTATCGACACATTCGGTCAAACACTTCGGCCTTTTCACTCATATGGTGGCTGAAAATTCGGTGCATTCCTAGATATTAGGATATGGGTGCATATATGCATGTGTATGGATTTGCAATAAAACTCAAATGAAATGTGTCGCATTATTTTTGGGGACCAAAAACATTCCCAAAACACAAAATAAAGAATTCAGATATGTCACAGAATAAACAATCAAGTAAAATATTGTATTGTAAAATATTACAATATCTAAGTGAAACTAATGTTTGCATAATAATAAATGGAGAGTTTTTTGTTTTGTTTTTTTTGCGACAAATGAATGACAAATGAATGATGTTCCAAAGAATTTGGAGTGACAATATGAAGTCAACAGCACATGCCCACACTTAATGTTTCAGCAGGACACGAAATAGCTCAGGAATACTTCCACATGCACTGACAACTGTATTGAAAGTACACCGAGATCCCTGCAACTGTCTATTCACTGAGGTTCAGTGTGTGTTTGTGCATGCATGAGCTCTTTTTACTGTATGCCAGTTGATAATGTACAATAGCTCCCTCTCTCCCATGTGTGCCTCCCGTCTTCTCTCTCTGTGGCCAGATAACCTCCACCTGTCACTCCTCGCCCTCCGCCTCTCCTCTCCCATTCTTCCATCTCTCTCTCCATCCGTTCATCCCTGGGTGTCCCTATTCATCCAGAGTGATGGAGTTGGTCCGACTTGCCTTTGCCTTTCAATGTGGGTGAACACGTGCACGCGTGCACACACACACACACACACGCACACACACACACTGGCTAATGAACACATACACACACAGACTTTGTGTCCGCCACCCATTTACCTGACTCAATGCCTCTATTCTCTGGCTCCAAATTGACCGTTGGCTGGACAGATGGATGGATGACCCATGGTGGTCCCTCTCTCTTCGCTCCCTCTCTCTCACATACACTAACAGACACACACAATAACGATATCCCCATAGAGCTTCTTCAAGAACACAAATATGTGTTTACAGCACTCTTTTTTCCCTACTTTTTATAACCTCAATTCTTCGTTTCTCCGTCTCTTTGTCTCTTTGCACAGTGTCAGTTTAGTAGGTTTAAGAATGTCTGTGTGCATACACGATTGTGATCACTTTCTTGTGCAATATGTCAATTTTTCATTGTTGTATTGTAAACTTATCTGTTGTATCTAGTTGTAGCTTAAACGTACTACAAAGAACTTTAACTGTTTGTGAAACAGTTGTACTTTAATACTGTTGCATCAATATGACCTACATAAGCAGATGAGGCCATCAGCGAGAAGATTACCCATTTTTATATTGTTACTCTTTATGTCTTGCCACCAGGTCGGATTCCCACAAGTAAAACTACATTTTATGGTGAAGTGCTGAGTATGAATAGAGTCTGGCAGTCTGAGGAAAATGAGCTGCTCTGTAGTCTGGCAGCAGATACTATTGTATTGTTAGACAGCAGCAGAACAACTGCCTTTTAATGTGTCATTATATGGTGGCCTTGCTATCAAGCGTATCATGAAGACATAACATTCACAGAAAACACAAACTTCTATGAGACTCTACATTTGATTCAGGATCAGAATTAGAGCCCAACTTTATGTTGTATGTTGACACACACATATTTATACATGCCAAAAACAAAAGGAAAATACAAATAAACATATAGATAAACAAAAGTAAGCATAAATAAACTAGCTGTAGCTATGAAAATAGGTGTGCTGCAAGGGTTTTCTTGCAAGAGATTCATTTCATCATCAGTTAATACGTTGGTTATTTTCTCTACCTTCTTATTTTCAGAATGTTAGCAAATAGTGAAGAATGCCCTTCACCGTTTCCTAAAACCCAAAGAAATATTTCTGAATATCTTTTTTTAGTCCAACCAACAGTCCAAAAGCAGCAGATGCTTACATTTGACAAGCTGAAACTCTACGGTTGGCTTGACAAAATGGCTTGAATGAATACATAATCCAAATAGCTGCCTTTTTATTTCTGTAGATCATTAATTTATAGCTTGATCAGCACCAAAGAGTCATAAAACAACAGCTGAACAGCAAACATACAGTGTCTATACCAGGTTACTGATAACACGTACTTGCTATTGCACAGTGCATAATATTTACAATATTTATAGAGATCTATGAGGTGAAAAATGTACAGCATCTCTGAAATGCAGTACGTGTGGAAGGTCTGGCCTCAGCGTGGCATGCGTTTGCTGAGCTCTTGTATCATACATAACTGTGGCTTTGTCAACAGTCTGCGGGCCAGATCTTTTCCATCTGAGGTTAATCCTACAGAGAGAGAGGGATCCCAAACCTGAATATTACCACAGCTCAAATCTCCTCACAGTCAGACGCCACTACTCACATCTCACACCTTCACACAGAGGGGTTTGCATGTCAAGATAAGTGGAAAAGGTAAAGGGAGACAAACACACTCTGGTGCAGTACACTGAATGGCAAATGCACACACGCACGCACAGTACGTAGCCAAATAAACACTCATGCATGCACACAGACAGACCCATTCTGAGGAGAGACACACATACAGTATGGACACACACAGATGAGTGCACACGCACAGACACACACTGGCAGTGGAGCTCATCTGTGTGGTATCTGCTCTCTTCTCTCTGCAGTAGGCAGATAAGTGCCATAGTCAAACCAGCGAGGGAGAAACACTGTAGTAGATAGGCCCTGTAGCAACACTCCGTACTCCCTGCGGCGGCTCTGTGCGTGTTTGTGTTTGTAGGGACTGAGGCTGTAATGTATTTGGGGATTTTTGGAAATCCTTCCTCCACATTTGAGCCAAATTTTAATGTAAACTAAATGAAAGTTGCTATTTAAACAGAAAACTACTTCTTAGAGATAATTTATTTATATGCATCCGTGAGTGGAAGTCTTCCTTGATTCATGCATGTTCCCGAATGTGTTTACTGAAAAACAAAATAATTAGCATCCAACAGATTGAGGGCAGTAAATACCACAGTGTACATAAAACATAAAATCTTTTGGGAAAAAAACACATCTTTGAAACACTGTACACTCTTCTCATGAGCACAGTGCACATGGTATGACCTGAAGTTACCTTTTCAACCCTGTATTTTCTTCTCTGAAATCCTGTCTGAACCTCCTTTGTCGTCAATTCCTGTTCTTGATATGCATAACATTTTTTGATGCTTTTGATATGGCAATTTTAGCACTAAATCATGCAGCGCACTTCCAGTCATCACAGTTCTTCATAGAACCAAAAATGGACCTGCCATGCTTCAAGCTAAAATCCTTTTAGGCAGCTCTTGCTACTTGGTAGCCATCTTGGCAACACCTCTGGCGAGTTGTTACAATAACTTCACTTTGAATGCTCAAATGGAGTGTAAAAACTGCATGTGTAGAATCACCAGTCAAATCTGAGCAAAACCGCCTAAAAAGTTTGGTGGCTTTGTCCCCAAATAATGTTGAAAATGCTTTTTTTCCTACGGGTTCTACTTCTACTACGCATGCACCAGGTTTCATGACACCAACTACTTTTACACCGCTTTAACAATTTCAAGTTTAATGTTTGAATAACCTCATCTTTCTTGGTAAACCTGTATATTTGTGTGATAATTTCCTCTTCCATGCCAACTCAGCTGTGGTCTTGCGTCAGCGCAACAACAGGATTGGCTGATATGTTACCCAGTTCAGCTGTCATAAAGACAATTGACTTTTGGGAGGAAGGGGCAGGATATGTTTCTGCCATCTCTGTTGTTACAGGCTTTTCTATTTAAAATTCCTTAAATAGTATGTCACCTCTCTTATGACGTCTCTGTCCAAAACTTCAAACCTTTTGTGGTACCACTCATTAGTGTGCAGTAATGGGCCCTATATTTCTGCATCCTACCCTGTTGCACCCCTCTCTATGGTGTCCATCTTATTCTGCCCCTTTGCCATACTCTGCCTGACTATCCATATCTCCCCTCATTATTTCTATAATCATGTGTTTACCGTCTGCACAGGGATTAAAAGGACGACCCCAGGCTGCTAACAACCGATAATGAGAATGAACTCAGTAATAGCCAGATAACTGGTTTGCTGTTTTATAGTCTCATCTTTGTTTTGCCTCCCTTTAGCCTGTGATCTCTGTGTCAACACAGTTGCATAATTCCTCTCCGGCTTGTTACAAACTTTGTTGGATTTAACTCCCTATAGACTGAGGCACATCTTAATGCACTATTGTCATCTAGAAATATTCACTTTTCTGTTCTGACCCTGAGTTTGAAAAATACAGCACTAAGCCGATATGGTGACCGATCATCTCTGAGAGCATCATTTTGTTTTAGTGTTTTATACCCGCTGACTAAAAAGACGTCATTTGCTAACTGCAGCTAACTGCTCAGCTCAACTCAGCCCAGTCCGTGTCCTGATCATTGTGAGTGATCAACTGCTTACAGTTTTACTGAAAACAAGGCAAAGTGCTATTTTTCCCACTATAATGCCTTTTTGAAGAGATTGCAGAAAGCTTCCTTCTAAACAACAGCATCACCTGTGAACCTCTTTGGTTTTTCCACTCCAAGACTCAGTCTGCCTCTGTGCACTTGTGTGACCTGATGTGGTATCATACAGTAGAGCACTGGTCTGAAGAGCTCCATTGATCTGTACACTGACCGATAGACCCATAGACTGCTGCAAAGCCCTCTGGGTAATAAAGAAGAAAAAAGTGGCAGCAGTTTATCTCCTAGCAACATACAGTAACATCATCCTGAGGTCTTTCTTTCCGTCTTTCTCTGCTCTTTTTTTTTCTTTCTCCCTCTTCTATTTTTTTCCTGCCTCCTCAGACCCAACAAACACTTGAGTAGACTCCCTTTAACTGCCACTACTCCCTGTGTGTATGAGTGTGTGTTTGTGAGTGTGTGTGTGTGTGTGTGTGTGTGTCCCTCAGGGGTCCTTGTGCATGTCCATCTCTGTGCTTTCTACCATGCAGGATAAAAGCCTTTCAGCTGTGACTGCCGCCAAATCAGCCCCTGCCACACCACTGCAACTCCACTCCAGCACCAGTTAACTATCACACTGCTGTCATTAGAAACAGAGTGTGTGTGTTTGAGTGTGTGTGAGAGAGACAGATAGAGAGAGAGATGTGGAGGATCAGAGAGAAAGGAATAGCAGGCCCAACAATCTGGGTCACAGGATTCAGACGACTGAGCATCAGTGATATGTTTCTGATCAGGTCCAGTGGTGTCAACTCCCTCAACGCCAGCTCAGAAAACATTTCGGATAGACTCTTGAATGTGAGCATAAGGTTCAGTGAAAGGGGCAAATGTGGTGTATTATAGGCTAACTTTATCCTCTCCCAATCACACAGCATTTAGACAGTGTCTTGGCTGTATTCTGTGTTTTCTTGTTTGTTAAATCCCATTAAAAAAACAAAATCAATCAAATTTATCATACAAACAGTGTCTAATATAACATACTGTATTACTCTGTGACATGGAACTCTATTGTCAAAAACACATCAGTTAGTCACACCGTTGCACTGGTTGACATGTCCCCTGTCACCATTAAACACAAGCACTTTATTTTGGGTCAGACCCACATACACCGTCCTGCTGCCATGGATACTCACTAGAACACCAAATCCGCATCTGAAGAAAAAGGCTCCAACAAATCCACCATTTACTAATGAAATTAATTTGTTTTTAAAATAACTACTGAGGCTGAGTGCCACAAACTAGGGAAGTCAGAAAGTTTTAACACACAGACATACGCATTTTCAGTTTTGGTCTTTTCATGGTATTCATTTACAGTCGGACAGAGGACTATTGCCAGCCTCATCACTAAATTAATATCAGGTATATCGTGTTGAAACACAATATTGTGGAGAGAAAAAGGTGGTGGTTCAGTGAACCACCAGGATCTCAGCTGAGGAGAGAACATCAGCTTCATTTATCTGTCTTATGTATAAGTTATATGTGTGACTGTTTTTATTTAGAAGTACGGTTGGGTGATATCTACTATCCCAGTATAGGTAATTTCATATCTAGATAACAATACATATCACAATATAGCGCTTTTTCTGTAAATTCAATTGAAAATTATAGAAAATCAACACTTGGAAAGGCCTGTTGATTATTACATTTCTGAACAATATACTAAATAAATAAAATTAACTTACTCATATTTGCTTTTTGTTCTAGTTTTATTGAGAACCTTTGTGCACATATTCAATCAAGAATTTAACAAAATGTAGAATATTAATCTATTGAATATAAAAAGGTAATTACAAAATGTGCATTTGGTCAAAAATATAAAAAAACACGATAGCAATAACATAAAATACCTAGATAGATAAGCCTAACATAAATATTGGTATATAAAATACCAAATATAAACATGGAGCACTTGCAAGGTTAAACTATAGCATCAGATGTTTTGTCTTTGCTGGTCAAAGTCCTTCTCATGTTTGGAATTATCCTCACCTTTGTCATGTTACTTAAACAATAAAGGCTGTGATCTGCGACGCATTGAAAAAATGATAAGAGCATTATATGAAACATTAGACATTTCACATCATCAACATATTACACAATCCTATTGAGCGTTACCAGGATTTGGATTTGAACATAAACAAAATCATAAAGTACTGAATTTATTACACTTTTTTGAGTAATAATACAGTAAATTCAACGTCTGGCACAAACCAGAGTATAAATAAGACTATTGCACATTGTAGGTGCGTCTTTTAGTTGGAGTTAAGCTTTAATGTGCCACGGCAGGGGCGCCACAGTAGCTCAGGTGGTAGAGCGCCCGTCCCATGTACAGAGGCTGAGTCCTCGCTGCAGCGGCCCAGGGTTCGAGCCTGATCTGCGGCCATTTGCTGCATGTCAACCCCATCCCGGTTAATAAGGGTTTAAATGATGGCATTACGTTTCATTGTCCCTGTGTTGTGGTCATTAGCCAGGAGGGTTCAATAAGATCCAATTTAAAAGGTTCAGGGCACAGTTCCTTATGTTATGTTTAAGGGGTTTAAGTTACAACCTTTCGACTGGAAGGTTTAACGGGGCACTACATTATCCAACTGTTACGTTAGCAACTTGTGGTCAAACCAAAACATGCAACTTACAGGGTTAAGGGGGCGCATCCGCCGTCCACTCTTGACCCCTCCTGCTAACCAGCTCATAATCCAGGTAGCTCGCCTGTTGACATTCGTGTATCGGAGGCCCTAAGTAGCTTTATGTAGTTAAGACCCTTAACAGATCAGACTGGTCTCCTATACGTCCCGCATGAGCCATGTGTAGGATTAGACGCGTCTCAGATGCAGAGTCGGACTTTAATTCCAACTTCTGGTAACTGAGACATTGAACAGCTTTCCTATTTCCATTAATTTTTAAAAAATATTTTACCTTATAGAATCATGTTTTGTTTGAAATATTTATCTTATGTATTTGTGACTGTGCTATTTATTGTTGTGTCTATAAGTGCTGAGGTGAGCAAAATAAATTCCCCTTGTTGACAATAAAAACCATCTGAATTTCTATCCTCATCTTACCCTCATCTTGGGGAGGTTTTGTCTCCCCGATAGCCTCGACCGTGACAAAAAAAGAGAGAAAGTGGAGGAAATCCAGAGCAGGAACACAGAGGTTAACAACATGGCATAAAGGAGGAGGGATGAGAGTTGACACATAAATAGAGGAGAGAACAAGAGAGGCGAGAGGAGCGCTTTTTGACAGCAGAGGTGAGGGGTCAGATGTAATCAGCACCTCTGTAATTCTTCTCAGCAAGTCAATTCTCTGTTTGTTTGTTTTTAATATTCTCTCTGCTCCCAACCTGGGTGTATGTGTGTGTGTTTGTTGGAGTTGTGGGGGGCGGAGGAATGAGGAGATGAGAGGCTGACTATCAGATGGCACGTGAGTGTCTGGTTAGCCTCCTTGCAGCTCACGTTTTGGGTCTTAGATTATTTTTTTGGGGGGGGGCAACACTGGAATAAATTGTTGCATTTTTATCTTTGTGCATGAGTGTGTGTATTTGGTAGGTGGAGGGGTTAAGAAGATGCATTTGGTTTAAAAAAAAAATAAAAAATCTTTTCTCTTATTCTTCCTGCCCCCTCCAACCTTTCCTGCTCTGTCAATCATCATTGTTGCCATGGGGACAGAGAGGATTGCATTAACATGGAAATAACACATTAGGTATGCTTGAGTTTGTATGTTTGCCATATGGCATATGTTATGTCTCATCCAGTGTGTCTGGTGTGTGTGAGTTATGAGTTAACCTCGTTCTGTGTGTGTGTGTGTGTGTGTGTGTGTTTGTGGGCATGTTGGCATTGACCCACTCTCTCTCTCTCTGTCGCACACACATGCACACACAGCTGTCATTAACACACAGCTGACTCCATACCTGCCATACGACATATGACCCTTATGCTCACATGCAGCCCACTGTACCCTAACCAGCTCGTTCTCCCAGCAAGCACAGCTGGCTCATAGAAATGTGTGTGCGTCTGGTTGTCTGTGTTTGCATGTTGAGCAGTCAGAGAGCGTTGTTGAGGAAACAACAGGGTTGATAATTGGACATGTCCGTCGAACACACGCAAACAAGTGCCGTCCCCTCCCTACCGAGGAGCTATAAACATGTAAATGAGAACAACGCCGCTCTCCTCCTTTTCCGCCTCCTCGTCCGTCCCCTCCACTCCATCATTCATCAGTACGTCCACGATGCAATCAGCATGTGTGGGAGAACAGGTCATATCGTCTAGCTGGTCCTAGCAGGGACACTGGCTGAATATGTAGGCAGGGGGCTCTGCATGGTGATTAACATGTCTGGCAGGGGACAGCAATGTTCTAGCCCGGGCAGGAAAGTGATGGACAACTTATCTGTTGGAGTTTGAAAGACCATTTTAAATAAACACGGAAAAGGATGTGATTAAAGTGAAAAACAAAATGCAAAAAAAAGTGTTTTCTGTGGCACACTTAAGGAAGAATATTTCTGCACATTTTATTATTAACGATTATGTTTATTGCCAATGTTTCTTCCGGTCCAAAACATGCCACATATTCTTGTACTGCACAGAAGTCGTCGGAAGGTAGTCTGGGTGGATAGTGGATGGACATAACACAGGACATGGACAGTGGGCTTTGCGGCATGTGTCCAGTATCCTGTGTGTTGTTAGGTTAAGGGTACAAAACACTTTCGTTATCAGCAGGGTAAGTTGTGGTTTGTGGTTAAATATTGGGAAAGTATACGACTCCATAGCCATTGATGTTTCAGTACGTGTCTTCGATTTGCCTGAACATGACGATTAAAATGCTGGACATTCTTTAGTTGCCACAACCAGACATTACAGGGAAAAACAAAGTCCTTTTACGCAAGTCAAGTGCACAGTGTCCCTACACCAACCTCTTTGGCATTCCTGTGCATAAGTTTGATATCCTCCTCTTACATGTCTATTCGTCCCTCTGCAGCCGCACTAGATCAGTTGAAACTGTTGTGAATCTCAACTGTGCGCCTGGTCAGTGCAACAACATGATTAGCAGATATGTTTCTCAGTTTGGCTCTGATAAAGCAGACAATTGTCCTGACCTGTGATTTGTTTTTTGTTTCCAAAAAACAGTTACAAGTTCAAAATGTGCAATAAACACAATTCAAATATACTATAACCTGCCTGCTGGATCCCCCCACAGCTCCACACTTTAGCTTATCTGTATTGTTTTTTTGTAACTTTATTGTATTTTGTATTGTGTGCAGCGTATTCACATTGTTCACTGTTTTCTATTGTTTTATTGTGTTGTGAAGAGACCTGAACTGTTGACGGTGGTGTGGCAGTCAGTCAATCAGTCATAGCGCAAATCTTCAGTTAGTCAATCAGGTAGTTAGTCAAACAACATTTCAGTCAATCTGGAGTCAGTCAAGTATCTTCCTGCTCCTCTATAATAGGCAGTATTAGACTAAGTAGTGTTGACTTGCTGTGCTTGTAGCAGAGTTGCATTTACACAGAAAGGCTTCCATCAGTATCCATACAACATCAGCAATTGTAGCGTCTGGGAGGCCACGGGAAAGGTAATTTGAGCAAAAGAAAATGACACCTTGGGAAAAAAAAGGAAGATCGAGCGGTGAAATAGAGAAAGCAAGTAGAAAGAAAAGAAGAGAAAAATACATGGTGATTTACGCAAAAGTCCAAATGACAGGGAATTGGCCACAGACACCTGACTGTGTTATTATATCACCATCAACAACGGCATGCTCCTCTGCCAGGGGGAAGGATGGGGAGAGGCTGGAAAGAAAAGAAAATAAAAAAATAAAATGAGTGAAGATCTCCCCAACACAAACAAACCCCCCCCAAACAAGCGTATTTTCTTTTGGCTCGTGCAGCGAGTGCAAGGCTATCAATTCAACCTCCCTGGGGTTTTTTTAAACGGCAGCATTGCTCGGCTCTCATTGTTGTCGTATTGTTTGTCAGGGTCCAGGCGGGGCCAGGCAGAGGAGGTGGTATCAAGAAGAAGAAGGGACAATTTGATGGATGTTTGTTGATATCTAGACCACTAGGGCTCTGATTGCCTAACATTAAACCAGCAATAACAGGCCAATCATCCCACTTACACCTCCACACGCCAAGCAGCCGAATTGGATCAAACTGGCTTTTTCTCTCTGTCACTTTCTCACTCATCCTCCCTCTCTCTCTCTCTCTCTCTCTCTCTCTCTCTCTCTCTCTCTCAGTCGATTCCTTGCTCTTTTCTCCTCTCTCCTGACATGCTTATTAGCTGATATTGATCCAGGCTGGTCAATTGTCAGCTCCTCTCATCCGCACCGTATTGACGGCATAATCAGTCAGAGAGGAATGGAGAGTGAGACAGGGAGGGAGAGGATGATAGGCAGATGAAATTTTCTGTCAGTGGGTAAATTATTGGCTGCTGGCTTGTTGACCCACGGAGCTACTCATACCTCCTGGACACACACAAACACACACGATCGGTCTCGTTCTTGAAGATTAAGTTAATTTTTGAGTGCGTGTATACATATGAAACTTTAGTTGTAAAAAAGTGTGTGATTTAACTGTTTCACATGTGGAAAAAAATAACAATCATGCGTGAACGTGTTGTTATTCCTGACAAGTGCAGTTGACACGGTGGATGTGTATTTCAGTCTTGTGTCAAAAGAAGGTTTAAAGACTTGACTTCAAGGGCCAAACCATTGTCTGAATGTGATTTGAATGTGTCACACTCACATGCATATGTGTGTTTACGGGGGTGTATTATAATTAGACAATGAAATCTCATTTGATAAATGGAGTGTCACGTCACATATGCCACTTGTGTTGTGACTGTGCCATGCCACCCTAGAGCCTCCCCTGCCTCGCTGCCCAGCTTCAGGGCTCCGTCTCTGGGGAGAGAAGCAGCTGGCATGGCCCCTGTCTCGCTAGAGGGCTGGCGCCCATTTCATATTCTCCCTTGCGCTTTGCAACACACACACTTGCCGAAAAACACACACTCGCACACAGCTCCTTCTGCAAATTAAGTTTTAATCAGGCACTTAGCTGGGCATCTGTTACGGCTCTGTCCGCGCGGCGCGTTAAGGACCTGTCGCCGCAGGTTACAAGCCTAACAGATCCTTGGACTGATAGACCCCTGGCCCACTTAGCGGCTGACGTCACAGTGGTATCTGCTCGGTCTGAGAAATCTGTCTAACTGCCTAGTTGACCCTCAAATCAGAGAATGTCAGTGGTTTGTTCTTTCAAAGCATTTTTGCTCTAAGTTTAGTCTGAAGAAAAAAATAAAAAAGATAAAAGCAGGTGAAGCCTTCAAATAGAGAGAAGTTGAGTTTATGCCATGGTTAAATGATGATTATTGAATTAGTTTTAACCATCATGGTGTGTTTTACAGAAGATGATGTGCTGTTAACAGTGGTTAAAGAAAAAACAGGTGCATACAGTATCAGACATAGTCAGCATATTTATCATATTTTGTCTCTTTTTTGAAGTTTAAAATGTTGCCAAATGTGTGAAAACAAGACTGAGATTTAGCCATGCTAGTGGCCTTGTGAGGTAGCACACACACTAGCTAAATGCTAATGTCAGCATTTAGTCAGACATATTTGACTAAGCTGGTTGAAATGTTGAGGATCTCTAAAGACATCTTGTGGGAGCATTAATGTCACCACAACCCAGTCACCAGGATACAATGTTAGCAGTTAATGCTTCTGCAAATAGATACGTTAAAGGTTGACATTTGTACCAAACATGGCATATCATGTTAATATGATATGCTTATTGGCCGACTTTCACATCAGAAGGTGGCTTTATTCCTGATGAAAAGGGCAGCCAAACGTCTGTCTGCAGTCCGAATCACAACAGTGGATATTTTTAAGGATCACTGGGGTTATTTCCAGCCTTTTTTTAAAAAAAAAAAGCCAAACCATGATGTTTTTCTAAACCTTACCAAGTGTTTTTTGTGCCTAAACTTAATCAGAGCATAGGCACATCATTGTGACAAGAGAGAAATAGAAAAAAATGCTGTTCAGTTTGAACTAATCCATGGTTTTGCAGAAATGTACCTATCTAACATTTATTCTGGTGATTGTGTTTGGTCTTCACCAAATTTCTTTTAATTCCTTTCAGTATTTTCCAACATATTTCTGTCTAGACCAAAATGGTCGACCAACTTACCGAGCAGCCATCTTACTTTTGCATTGCCTGGGCCCTGTACTGGCATCGTAAAATTAATAGGTATATATGGATTGATGGAGAGATAATGACATCTTTGTTTTTGCAGAAACATTATGTCTCAGAAAGGATAAGATGGAAAGAAAAAACTGTCAGGGTCATCCTTGTTGTTGAGATGTAAAGAAAGAGAGGAGCACAGGTGAAGAGTTATTAGACAGACGGCCCTGGGTCACCTTGGCAGGTTCTCCATTGATCAGAGGAAGCAGCCTGCTCCTTCCCACACACACCTAAAACACACCCTCTAACACGGAGTATTGAGTGAGCAACCTTATCGAATCTGACATGAGGAAGTTGGCAAGTACCGTATGAGTTGTTATGTGTGCGCACACGTGTGTGCATTTGCATGTGTGCACACCACACACACAGTTGAACCCGCAATATTTAAAAAAACAAAAAAACGGGCTCCCCTTCCTCACACACCTGCTACACAAAAAGACACACTGACGAGACAAACATTGTCTTCGCCTCTGGCACACTGTTCGCACACACACACATTTCCTATTCCCATCTGCCCCACACACACACCTTCCCCTGGGTTTTGAGGTGACAGTGACGATGACAGTTTGAGCACGGGTTGGTTGTTTTTTTTTCTGCGACAAGTAAAATTAGCAGTCTGCCAGCAATTCTTTCTTTCTTTCCTTGTGTTTTTTTTTTTCTGACTGCCTGTCCACTCTCTCTCTCTCAGTTTCTCTCTGTGTCTCTCTCTCTCTTCAGTGGCCCACTACATCGTTTCTCTTCCCTGCCACCATACACACATACATGCACACTGTTTCTCTCCTCTGTCAGCCTCTCTGTGCCGCCTGACGACTTAATAGCTCCCAGTGAGTGGATTTGAGCACTCCGCCTTTTGTGTGTTTACACGCACTTGTCACGCCCGCAATATTCATATGGTGATGAGAAATATTCATTTCTGGAGGGGGGAGACGGGTGGAAGGTGTCGGCGGTGGCCTGGGAAGGAGGGAGGTGAGGAAGGAGACAGGCGAAGAACTCAGAGCCCTGACACCTACTCTGCTTTAATGCGTTGATGCCCTTTCTGTCTACGGTCTTGTGGTCCTGTTCATCCTTCCTTCTCTCCTGCTTTCACTCATTCTCTTTCTTTCTTGCATTCATTTCTGTCTTTCTGGGCCATTACACCCACATATCCCTCAGGTTACATCTGACCATTCCTTCAGTCAAGTTCTGGCCGTCATTAGTAAATTCCAGTTTTTGTGATGTCACACTTTGTTCTCTGTGCACTCTCTTCCTAAACTCTCTTCTTTTTTGTTAAGAAAACTTTATTCATTGGAAAATCTCTTTAAGCTGGAGTTTACAAATCATTTTATTCTTGATTCGCTCATCTCAACAATCAGTGTAAAAATTGACCAAAAGGCTATGGGTAAGATCTCAACTGGGTCCCCGGGCGCCTACTCACTGCCCACTGCTCCCTTTTCTATGGGCTAAATACACAGTACCAGTCTCTCTATGTTGTACATTATATGATATGTGATCAAATAAATATTCCAGTATCAAACAAAATGGCATTTTCACACACTTCACAATCTTGCAGTGCAAGTTCCTTTTTTTTGTGATAACAAAACAGAAAGTCTGTGAAATGTATCCTCATGTGTACGATGCCTGCTGAATTGAAATTTAGTAAGGATGTTAAAAGTCCTGTAATCTACTTCTGTTTTTAGAAGGGCAGGATTGGAGTCATACACAGGTGACAGGTCAGCTCATTTGAGAGACCTGAAAGACAGTTTGAATACAGCGTTGTAGTGTAACAAGGCGGTTCCTATGTTGATGTTGGTTTGGAGAGGCAGAGAAACATCAGCCAGATGTTGATGCTCTGTGTTTCTCCTCTTTTCTGCTCTTTCTTTGCTTCTCCGTCCTCCATTGTTGAGCAAGTAGCCGGTCCCTCGGCTGCCACCGGCCCCAGGACTTATCTTGACACCGGAGCGGCAATCACAGACCGGGAGATTGAGCGCTGTTTATTTTGTGTCAATATGTCCGCTACGACCCTAGGGCCAGAATGCAAACACACACACTCGCACACACACAGATTCATTCACAGCCTTGCTCACTCAATCACCACCCTACCCCTGTTGAAAATGAATGTATGATATCTTGCCTTTCACTATTCACATCTCTGTTTCTCTCTCTCAGCAGTGTGACGCTTAATCTGTCGCTCTGTTTTGTCTGATACGGGGCAGCACCAATGCATTTTTATTCTCTATCTTATATTGCTTTTTTATTCAAGGCCATCTGTGTCTGTGTGTGTGCGAGTTTGTATTTTTTTGTTCTGTGAATTTAGACTGTGTGTGTGTGTGTGTGTAGAGCCCTGTGTGTGTAGACTTAAGGTCGCTGCCTGCCTACAGAGTAAATCATCTCACTAACTAAGCAGCAACATCAGTAACCACTGGTGACCACGAAACCAATGACAGGCCTCGCCTCCCCTGACTGACAGCTGACATTATCCCGGACCCTGCTGGTAACTCGTGGCAACAAATTGGTCTTGTTGGGTGATGATGGGGTGACTGGTGTGTTACAGTGTGCATGTGTAAGTGTGTGCGTGTATGAGAGACAGAAAACGAAAGGGGGGGGGGCAGGCAAACAGAAAGAATGAGGAGAGCTTATCCCTCCCACTCAATTACTGACCCTGACTCTCTCTCTCCCACTTTCTCTCTTTCTGTGTGTGTGTGTGTGTGTGTGTGTGTGTGTGCATGTGCGCATGCATGTGTGTGCACTCCTCCCTCCCTCCCACTCATCTCAAGGCTCTGACAGTTGGCTATTGTCTGCCTGCCTCTGTCACTTATCAAACAGTGCAAGTCAGTCCAACCCGACAACATCACCCCAAAGAAAGATGGGGGGAAGAAATCATATTCATCACTGTGTGTCTGACCATTAGCACCACATTACAAACCAGCTCTCAAACATTTCCACTGCCCCCATGACCTACACGCTCTGATTTTTGTTATTGAGTTCAACAGCATCCTTGAAAAATTTCCTGCAGGCTCGCCGAGTGTTAAAACATCACCAGCAACTTTGAAAGCACTGTCTCGTTAATTAAAATGTCATAGTTTAGTTTATGCTTTATTTTCTTTGTTGTGTTTGTAAGAACATTTCAAGGCAAGAGATTATCTGACTTATATAGAAATAGACTTTGCGATGTACTGCTCTTATTAATGACAGTGAGGCAGACTATCGATCAGTCACCGTCCGCTGCTCAGCTGAATCAGACGGATACTGATGCATCTCACAGTGGGATCAATCTAGTTATTAGATGATGCCGTAAACAGTTCCCTCGCACATTCAATACATGGCATTTGCTGTGTGATGTATCAGCTGTGCTCCTTTGCCATACAGATTGTTATAGTGTAGTACAGTATTATAGTATAGTATTAAAAGTGTAATACGTCTTCTGATTAATAAGAATGAAAACTTAAATGTAAAACTTTCTTTCCAAATACTGAAGGCTATTTTTTTTTTAAAGTAGTAAGTAGAGACTGTCTTGACACCCTTCTCCGAAAGGACCAAGATAAATGCACAAATACACATATATTCACATGCACACACACACTTCATGGGAGACATTTCAATCAGTTCCAATCTCTCATATGAAATATTCATCACAACCCTCTGTGCCCAGTTACAGTGCCATGCTCTCTGTATGTTGCCTGGATTTGGTGTCATACACAATCTCACTCACACTAGGTGTTAAAGTATTCTTTTCTTGTTGTTGTCCCACCTCCTCTGCCCTTCTCCATTTCTCCATTTCATTCTCTGTTGCTCTGCCACTCTCAGACAGTCTTTCGCTCTCTTTTTCATCCCGTCTTCCCTCCTCCTTTTCTTTCTTTTCTGCCCCTTGGCCAGCTTTCACTTTGCTTTCATGCCCTCTGCACTGAAAAAAACAACAAAACAAACCTTCCACTTAAACTTTCCTGTTGTTTAGGGCATGGAGGATGGTAGTGTTTCTTTTCTAGGAATTACTTATCAAATCATGAATTCGGTGCATTCATCTACAGTCACAAACTTGTCAATGTGCAGGGTCAGTTTTAGAGAACTGGGCAAATCCTTGTAAGGCATGTCCATTTTCACGCTGATATTTAAAGATGTATTCTTGGCAATTCACAGTCATGATCATGAAAAGCAACTTGATTTCTTGAGTCTGACCAAAATAATCTCCAAACATTTCTTTACTAGGCACTGAAATGACAATTCTGTTGTGACTTCCCACATGTTTGTAGGTTGCTCCTTTGTGCAGCACAGCAGCTGTTGTCAGCTTTGAATTAACAAAGTTACAATAAACAATGACTCAACTCTCGCAATGTGCAACTGCTAACTGCTGACTGCTAACTGTAGCTGCCGTTAGCTAGTCAGCTCTGTTTGCCATTCATCTAGCAGTCCAGATTGGACTCAGGACAGGCTCGGGCTAACTGGTTAGCATGCTTGCATCAGTAGACATCTCTGCAACACAAAGCATAGACATAACTTCAAACCTGTTATTTTTTCAGTCTGTGGATGATTATCATTATTTTTTTTTATACTTTCAACTAAAATTCTTACATATTGCACCTTTATTGGCAAAAAAGTACAAAAACATCCATAGAAACTTCTCTAACAATGGTATTTGGGCAGGGCAAGTGTATGAGTACAAGAACTGGACTGTGATTATTCACTGCAGTTTCCCAACAAGTGACAAGTTCATTGATCAAAACTATCATTTCAAAAGTGCTAAAAATAGAAAACATTTAAATCAGTTGTTCCTTTTTTTTAAGAGCATTAAATCATGAACCAAACTTTCAGAAAATGGATTACAACGTTAAAAGACCTGAAAAACAAAACGGTCAAAACTCAACCACAAAAAATGTAAATCATCCGTTCATCCCTGGCTCCTGTCTCCAAAACTGTTTTGTGGAATTCTGTCAGCCCATTTGTTATAAATATTTTTTTGTTTTTTATTTTTTTTGTCTGACTGGCTTATCTGGCTACATTTACAGTGCAGAGGTGAACATTTAGCTCAAAGTGAGCACTCAAATGCGCACACACACACACACAAACACACACACACACGCACACACACACACGCACACACACACACACACACACACACACACACACACACACACACACACACACACGTGTGGAGAAGGAGGTCCTCTGTGGCACAATAAGTAGTGGACCACGGGGCCACATCCATTATGTTTCAGCCTGGCTGTATGAGCGCTCCTTTGTCACCTTGCACAATGGACACACTCTGAAGCGGGAACAGGCAACTTTGTTGTGTGGTTTACTTGGGACATTTTTTTCATATTTCTATTTTCACTATTATAATTGCATTCCAGTGATTGTGCATTTGCCTACCATTGTGATTTTCCAGTTTGACTTGTCGCGTGCAGAAACCTCCATCTTCAGCCACCTTCAGTGGCTCCCCATCGCCCCAGTAAAGGCCCTCCCCGCCTGGACATTTGAAAAGAGACATGGAGGGAAACGAGGAAATGACCCATGCTTAGCCACACAACATGCTAGCTGTGCACAGACAATCAGCATAGCATTAGCAGGACTGTTGAATAGAGCCATCATGGCTGCCTAGCCCTAGGGAGCCAGTGATCTGCCTATGGGCTTTATGAAAAGTGGAGGTCCTGCAGAGCCGCTGAGGCCTGAATGGAGGCCAGTGTAGGCTCTGTTAGAAACTCCTTGGAGCTGCTGAGGGGCAACTGTCTTTGTGCTGTGTCTCTCCTCTCCTCTGTCCTGTATGTTTGTTGTATAATCATAGTCATATATGATTTCACCTTAAATGGATTTGAGTGATTATGACTTCAGATTGGGGTTAACATACACATACAAACCCTGCATGACACACAGCTGTCCATGTTAAGTTTCCTGGCTGTGATATAATGTCCTGTCACACATGCATAACGCAATTATAATCAGTCAATATAAATATATATTTGTATATTTTTAACATAAAAACATGAACATTTTTGAATAAAACATTGAGTACAAAACATTTTACATATAAACTTTTAACTTTGTTATTGAAGTTTGCAGTGACTGTCACCCAGTCTGCCCTGATTGGTCAGCTCACACGTGCCTGAGAAGGAAAAAATCGAAAAAGTGTAATAGAAGAAAAACTTGAGTCAAATAGAAAGAAGGTTTTCCAATTAAAAAAACAATTACTCTCTGATTTTCTGTAAAAACGTAATATTTGCTTGCTGATAGCTCGGTCAATGATTGTGAATGCGTTCAAGATCGACCTGAAATTGTCAGACTACCCACATACATATTGTATATAGTACATAAAGGATTTTTCCTTCACTCTCTTCTGTTCTTCTGTTGCTCTCTCTCCCTTCTTCTCTCAGGTGTTGTGGAAGGTATTATTTTGAAGAGACCTGCCTCTATAGATAGTGAGAGAAAGAGAGAAAAGCAGATAGACAGAGGCAGAGAGGGAGTCAGATAGGGCTAAGTGGCCTTTCGTTGCCCCCAGGGTGTGCTCCGTTGGTGTCCGTGGGTGCTCTTTGTCCAGAGCTTTCACTGTGATTAGAGCGTTTGAGTTGACAATTCACTTAAGACCCCTTTTCTTTCTCTCTTTCTCTCTCTCTCTCCCTCCTGCTCTCACACCCACAAGAAGCCCTCGTCCCTCCACCCTCTATCCCCTTGCTCTCTCACACATACAATCTCAGGGTGTATTACCTGTTCTTGTAATGCAGTTAAGCTCAGCTAGAAGCCTTTCCTCGTCATACGACTTAATTCCCCATGTGGCAGCTGAGGTAACTGCAGTGAGAGAAAGAGAGATGTGGTGGTGTTGGTGTTGGTGGTGGTGGGGTGGAGGAAAGAGTGTTGAGATGAGAGAGGAGGAGTTGGGAAGGTGCCATCTACGCTGCTGCTGCGTGGTGGGCCCGAGCCATGGGCCCAGCGTGATAATGGCTCTGATTGCAGAAGACCAGCGTGCTTCTGCCTGAGCGTGTCATGTAAAATATGGGGCATCGCTTCAAGGCAATATATACGTGGTGCTTGGAGAAGTAGGAGGTGGAAGATGATGGAGGCTCCACTTGGATTAGTCCTCCTGTAATGTGCTTTTCCTGACGCCGAGGAGAGTCTGAATGTCTGACCACCTGCTGGGAAAATGCAGTGGAGCGCCACTTAATGTCAGTGTTTCAGACGAGCAGATCCAGGTGGGGTTTTAAAACCTCTGCCTGACTGTTACATTAACCCAGCCAGGGGTACACAAGGGATCCTATACTAGGTAGTCGTTACATCGCAACTAGACTTCCGTTCTAGCAAGATCAGCATCATTGGCATGGATTAGTGATAGCATCGATATTAGCATGGACAAGCAATAGCATAAATATTAGCAGTGTTAGTGCTAGCTGTCATTCAAACAGAACTTCTTCTTGGGTATTTGATCAATTATTGGCATTTACTGCCACTAGACAACTTCTCTGCTAAGCTTTCCTCCCTGCTCCAGTCGTTAACACTGGTCTACTCTGAACACAGGCACTTGAGTGCACAGTATTAATCTCTGATGTCTCCTTATTGCCCTTTCTCTCCCAACCTTGCTAAGATTTTAAACATTGATAAACAGCTATTTACAAATCACACAGCAAAAGGCACAAAACTACATATAGACAATTGGAAATAATGAATTCCCTCATTCGTTCTCTTTCCCTGCCTTCTTTTTTTTCTCAGTGTAGTAGCCAGTAGCTAGCCAGAGATAGAAGAAGACACAAGAGATAATAGGAGAGAGAACGGAATAAGTAGCAGAAGAGACAGTGAAAATGACAAAGTGACAGAGAAGGACCGAAGGAAGGAGAAAAGGATATAAGAAGAAGGAGGATGGGGTGACATTGCTCCCGGGTTAGTGCTCCAAAACGGAGTGCTAAAATCATTTCAGCTCAGATAAAGCTCTGGCCACTGCCAGGCCGCCCCAGGATATCTGCCCTGCTCATCTGCCTCTCCAATGAAACGCCTGCACACAGGGAGCCTTCAGGCAGCCCGCCACACACAGATGTGAACGCGCTTGCACACACAGATGCAAATACACAAACACAGACGCTAAGACATCCACACTGGCATGTGCACGCTCCCTCATGCACTCTGGCCTCTCATGGCGAGTTTGTCGCAGTGCAGTTTATTTCAGTTGAGAGAGAGAGAGCGACAGAAAGCCCCGCGGGTCTCCTTCCTCTTCTGAACCTCCCAAATTAACACCCTGCCACCACCACTCCTCCTCCCAATCACTGCTGCCCACACCCATTTGAATCATCTATACTTAAGCAAACAAACTCACCCTTATACACCCCATTAACCTTTTTCCTCTCCTGCTCTCACCTTCTCGTAAACTGCTTTTACCCTGTCCTTACCACCATTCCGGTTTACTCACTTGCAAGGTACTTTGGCCTGTCATCCTTGCCAAATGTCAATTTTGCGATATTCTTTATATATGTGGAATGGCTGGACTAGCCAGATTTAGCAAGGATCAGGAAGGTGATTCACATGACAAAATATTAAAGTCAAATCAAAGCCAATATGATCATCGACTATTTTTTTGTGTCATTACCAAAGTTTAAATTAATCTTTTTATCCATCTTTTTATATGATACAAATGATTGCAACACGACTGCTTACATGATACCCTTCACAAAAGTAGACAGAACATAACGAAACGGCATAATAGTGAAACCAAGGGTCCAACAATGAATGCTGACAAGCGATCAGCAGCGCAGCGTTGGGGGAGGCAGCTGCTCAACTGAACATGCCACCAATTCTGTCCGTAGGAAATTTAAATTGGCCAGCTTGATGTTGGTTGGAGCGTGAAACTAAGTGGCCAATCACAGGCTGGGGTGACCCTGCAGGCAGCCAATCATTCAAGTGGATCAGCGCAGCATTTACAGGATATGACTGGATTCCATAAGAGGCATAAGATTCTGTAGAGCCACTGCAGCACCAAATCAGAAGCATAACTTTCCTTCCTCTGGTCCAGTGGTCGCAAAGTCATACAGTTGCCTGTAAAATGGGGAATGTTAGTCTCAATACTCAAGCAATTTGATTATCTTTATTTTTTTTTACCTTGAAAAGGTAAGGCCCGCTCTGCTCTAGTCTCATTTCCTGTCCCACATTGTGTGCTATAAAATCATCCCACTTTGAGACTTATGACGCTATAAGTTTAGATTTATAATAATCTTTTCTAAACTATAATCACAGCAAACCATCTTTGCACTTGTTGCCTTAAGTCCCTTCCCTTTTCTCAACCCTCAATGTCACTTAGACTGGACTGTCTGTAAGTCAGCGTTCATCCATCAGAAATCATCAGTACTACATCCAGAATGTATGAACCTGTTCAAATTGAAGGTGAATTGAATAAAACTAGAGCTTATTTTTCATTATTCAATCACTGTTTTTCAGCCCAAAATAAAACATTCTGTATTTCTAGCTTCAATTTGCGGCTTTTCTTTGTCCTATGTATAATAAACTGAATATCAAGTTTTGGAGTGTTGATCAGACATAACAACCAGACATAATCGTTAGAATATTTTAATGGGTATTTTTTAAATTTTTTACTTTTCTGACATTTTATACACCAAACAACTGCTGAATCAAAGAAATGATTTCCACATTAATTGATTTTGAAAATAGTCCTCATTGCAGTCTTAAATAAGACCCAAAAAGCTCTGTTTATAGTGTCATCACGCCAACCTGTGCAAGACATATAACCCAGGCGTTGCTTGGCAGCCACTGGACAACACAACAGTACTTGGATGTGCATTAAAAGTATTGCGATAGGTGAGAATGTTAACAGACAATTTACACAGTTAAAACACATTGCACAGTCTGTTTGACAGCAGTTCTGTATTTGTATGCACCCTCTCTTCTCTTTGCTCCCTCTCCTCTATCTTATGTCTTCCACCTCCTCTCCTCTCAGCACCTCTTCACCGAGATAGAAAATCTGGGTCTCATGTTTAAGGCATCAGTGCAGTTGTTGGGCAGACTCCTGGAAGCTCTGGCAGTGTAGATGTGTTTTGTCTCTCCCACCTCTGTCACCCACTCTCCCACTTTCTGTCACTTCCTGAATATATCATCTTCTCCCCCTGTCAGTTGCCTCCTTCTTTGAATTCTGATGACTTTGTGGCATACAACTCATAATCGCTGTTTGCTGTTATTCCAGACGCTTGACTTTTTCGACATCTTGCTCGCATTACAACTTGCAAGCCTGGCTGTGGTGCCGTCATGTGTCACTGTCACAGGTTCAGTGCAGTGCTGGTGACTTTAGATGAGAGTTCTGATGCTCAAAACTAGCAAACTTAAATCTCATTGTCTAAAAATAACTAATGATAATTAATGTGAGGCTTATGAATAACGTTGCAGGAGTACTACCGGGTTATTTTAAGAACACAGATGCTGTTGAATACTGATTTGGGTGTTGATTACTATTGCAACGATTTAAGCTTTGAAGCATTCGGGTCAGCCCTAAATAATCGTGGGCCCTAGTCCGCTGAAAAGTTCCTTTATGAATATGATGGTATCTTAACACCCAAGTTCAGTGTTCAGATGGATGACGGTGAGCAAACTAAAGACATGGAAACCACACTAATACCACAACTTGCATTATTTGGTATAAACAATTATATTATTGCTGTTCCTAAAGCAGAAAAACACTCAACTGACACAGAGTTCACGGCTGTACTCCGATAGCACCCAACCAGCTGACACAGCTTCAGGTGTTGGCGTGTTCTCGTCTTCAGCAATCTCATCTATTTGGAGATGGGGCTCATTTTTTTTAAGCAAAGCCTGCTCGGGGCACCAATTTTTGTCGAAACAACTGGTGTTTTTGATGTCAAACAGGGCAACACTTGCATTAAGATGACTATCATTGACTGTAAAAGCCACAGGATATTGACAGTAAAACAAAAATAGGACAGCTTTCGAACATCTTACACAGTTTGGGTATACTTTTAAATTGAACCTAACACGGACATGGATAGTTACATTTATGTAAAATGAAGGCAGTAAAATAAGGAAATTCATTGACCAAATGCTTTCATTGTGTATCATGTTGTTCCTGGACTTTGCTGTAGATAAGATGATTCTGTCCTTTCCATTTCACACTGGTTCACATTCAGAGAGAACATGTCAGGTTGACGGCAGGGAGGGGCTCAGTGGCAGCTGTCATGCTTTCTCATATTGTTTCACTCTTTTTCCATGATCCAAGAAACAGGAACCTCTCATCAGTCATTTTAATCTCGACTGTCCTATTCCTCCTCCTCTCTCCACACTTTTTTCATTTTCTTCCCTCCCCACTCCCCTCACTGACTCCCCTCTCCTGCCCTTGTCACCCTCACAGTTTCTCCTCTTTTTTCCTCCCACAATCCCAACTCTTTTCTCCGTCTTTTTCTTTCTCTGCTCTCGATCTTTCTCTTCTTCAATCACCCCCATTCCCCTCTCTTTCTCTTTCTCCGGTCCTAATTGTTTATGTACATTAACATTCAAGAAACCAGATAGCCTGGTGCAGGTGACACCCTGTAATTTGACATCCTTGCCTTTCTCCAAGGAAGGAGAGAGATGCAATCTGTGGCAATCTACATTGTGTGTGTGTGTGTGTGTGTGTGTATATGTGTGTGTGTGTGTGCGCGTTGAGTGTAATCTGGGGTTGTCACACGGGCCCATGCCACTCTCCGTATGCTAATCAATGAACGAAGCTCTGCAAAGCTCTCGTCTGCCAGCTAAACCCCACACCTCAGCGCTGATATGTCTATTAGCCACATGTCAAACTCCCTCTTTGTTTCTGCCTCCTCCTGTCTCACACCACATCTCATTCCCTCCCCTCTCATTCGATCGTTCCTCCTCTCTGTAATTCTGTCCCGCTGTGTCTCTCTAACTCTCTTATTCTATTTCTTTCTCCATACTTTATTCAACTCTCCTCCTGTCATCCTCACTTCCTCTGTGTTTCATTTGCTCCTGAACACTTTCTCTGTTCTGACAATGCACGATATGAGGAAAATCTGCAATGTGCGACAACATTTCTTAATATTGTGATGATACTTGTGCTGAATAAGCAAATGTTAAAGTGAATTTTGAAAATCTGCCTATGGAGAAATGAATGGGATATTGCTATGATTTAAGCATCTAATTAATATTTAATTAAAAAAAAAAAATCAACTTTACAGATTTGCACAACCTTCCTTGCCATTCTTGTATAGATTTCTAAGTTTATGGAGTGTGCATGAAGTCCCTGTCCAAGACGACCTCACTCCCAACTCCAGTACATCCATTTTTGTAGTTTTTTGAGGGTTTTTAGTAAATAAGCAACTTTATGTTTCTTTATTTTCGATTCTCTATTTTTCTTTTGTCGCAACACTGTGCTTCAGCCGCTTAGGTTTAGGCACGAAGAAAACCACTTGGTTATAGTGAGGAAAACATCATGGTTTGGCTTAAATTACCTGTTTTGGTCACTACAAACATGACCAGAGGTCTCCGTAAATATGGCTAGTTTTGTCTCTGCAAACAGTGTCTGACTTACTGTGAAAAAATATTTGGTCAGTACAATATCCAGTGATGTCATGCTTACAAATGCCTTAATGCAGACTTGAACTGCAGCCACCCATTTGGCAGCCTCATCGTCTGTAACTCCACCACCATCCTCTTCACCACAAATGTGAAAGTCAAGCAATTTAATGTGAACATGATATGGCATGTTTTGTACAAATGCCAATATGGTACCTAGTCAATTACATGTACAAACTTCGCTTTGCAGAAATGTTAACTGCTAATATTATCTCCTGGCGACTGGGTTGTAAATAAGACACTATTGAGGTGATTTCTTGGCCTATATAATGTGTAATATTAAATAAAGAGCCTGTAATGTCAGGTTTAGTGCTCACACATTTAATAGAATGCTATGACTTTCCATAGCAGTGCAAAGAAAAGTGGTCATGCTTGCTGTACATATCATATATATCATATATCACATATATCATTGCTGTGCTTTTATAATATCACTCCCAGTGCTGCACTGTGCTCTGCATCAGCAGCCAGCAGCAGATGAGATTCAGGAAAACTGTCTGTCATGTAGACAGACACGCTGACAGACAGGTAGAGGAGAGATAAAACAATACGTTGTCATGCATTTGTCTTAATGCTGTGGAAAGCTTTGAGACAGACAGACAGACAGACAGACCGGTGTGGAGGCAGGCAGACAAGAAGGCAAGCAGACAGTTATAAGGGCAGTTAGACAGGCAGTCAGCCCTGGCATTTTGCAGCAGATAAGTAAGCTATCAGAGGAGGGGGATAAATAGCAGAGTAAAGATTGGTCCCGGCCCCCTCAGAGAGGAGCGGGGGGCCACAATGCAGGCGTGGTGGGCAGATAGCCCCCTGCTCTCATTATACTCTGCCTAATCCAAAACGATGTTTACTCGGAGAGAGAGACAGAGAGAGAAGGGCCACGCTTATCGAAGCCCTGCACAGTCCTCCAAGCGTGTGTGTGTGTGTGTGAGAGAGAGAGAGAGAGCGAGAGAGAGAGAGAGAGTATGTGTTAAAATGAGCCTATTCCAATGGAAAAAGGGATCAGGAGTGTCTCCAAGGCAGACTCTGTTGGCTTGAATGTCGATGCTTATCACACATTGCCTGGCTCTTCTGGTGAAAGGCGAATAGGTTATCTAAACTGCCTATTCACAGCATGTGTGTTTACCATACCAGCTAGGCAGATTGATCATTTCATAATTGCTATTGTTATTAACACACGGCTATTAATAGTTCAAGCTTTTATAAAACCTGACCTAATCGGATTTATCAGGGGATGAAGATCTTTAAAGGCCAAAAAGCATTTCCTTTTTTTTTTTTTTTAATGTTAAAATTCTACAAAATAAAATCAGTTGTATTTTTTTAAATCCCTGTTGACTTGTGATGTCACTGTAGCTTCTGTGCTTCCAATCACCCGACTGCAGTCGACACCTGATTAATATACTGCATGATGGCCCCTGAAAAGCTGAAGTGTTTCTATAATACTGGGTGTTTTGCGCATGTGGCATTCAGATTCATGTAGCTGATTATACCTTTCTTTTTATTCTTTTTGAGCTGGATTATTTGATATTCATTTAAGAGTTGAGCACATTTCAGTATCAACATACGGTATTGACTGATGAGCTCTCTATTTCACTTGTCCAGCCCCTAAGTTGGGATATACATATATGTGTATATATATATATATATATATATATATATATATATATATATATATATATATATATATATATATATATATATATATATATATATATGTATATATATATATATATATATATATATATATAATAACCTGAAAACTAATAATATCTTAATATTATTAATATCCTGAAAAACAACATTATTTTTACGTGTTTTTTCAGGGATTTAAAAGTGCTTGGATCGTGGATATAGTGCTTGAAACTGCTTGAAATTGTAATTGCATTACTTTTATAATAAATAATCTTAATGAAAAGTTTTGCTTTTTCAATAAAGATTCTTATCATTGAGCAACCCTAAAATTGCCTGACATATACAGCATTTATAATACATAGTTAAATAAAAAAAATTCCAAAATACTTTGTTGAATGTCCTAAGGGGCTGGAAATAAAGTATTTGAATGTATTGTATACTTTATTTACAACAGAAACTGCTTTGACTCTTGTATGAGGTCAAATTCAGACATACTCCTAAAAAGCAGTGGTGTTTCCATCCACCTCCTGAACACATTTTTTCTTGTAGATTGATGCTGTTTTATATGATAATGTATATCAAAATGTCCCAAAATCCACAGCAGTTTGGAAAACAAACACAGACTCCAATCATTTAAAGTGTTACCCTTTTCAAAGTACTATATTTTTTTAAGTACCATAGTGTTTTGTCGCTGAGATCTCACTGTTTATTGTCAGTTTGTAACATCTCCACTACTCATGTTAACACAAACTACATGCAGCAAGCAGCTCTCTTGTGCCTCACTGTGGTGCCTTGTACACACACAAATGAACACACGCACACACGCACGCACGTACAGACAAATGAACACACCTTAACTCCTTACACAATTTTCTTCAACCTGTCTGTCTTTCTCTTTGACTCTTTGATACACACACACACACACACACAGACATGCACACATCAGCTCTGTGGTCTTGTGAACTGTGTGTACCCCGTCTAGGCTGGCCGGGGTAATCCCGGCCTCCACTAAAGTAGCCGTGTGAGAGGACAGATTGTCAGTTGATCATGGCCAGCCGAGAGCCTTATCCCTTATTGGATCGGCCATGGAGGAGGCTTAGGAATTATCTGAGGCCTCGCTTAATGTGGAGACGGATCACCGCCAGAGAGCCACGGAGCCTGAAGACACGCTGGGCCTGAGGGGAGGGAAAGACACTGTGTACGTGTGTGTGTGTGAACGAAACCAACAGAGAGGTGTGTGTTTGTGTGTATCAGTATGTTATAGTAATAGAGGCATGTGTATGTGTGTGTGCGTGCACAAAGCAACATCACGGCCCACTTAACCCCATCTTGACACCTCTCTCTCACTCCCCTTCCTTGCTTATTTTTTTTTGCCCTCCATTCCTGTCGTCCTCACCCATCCTCCCTCCTCTTTCTCCTCTCATTCCCATCCCTCCTCTTTCTCTTTGTCGCTCCTCTCCCTGCCTCATTCACGATCCTGTTCCTCTGCTTCCTCATCTCTGCCCCCCTTTTCCTTTCTCCTCTTGCTATTCAGCCATTCCTCAGCCCATCTTTCATTTCACTATCCCCACCATCTTCCTCCATCCTGCTTAACCTCCTCAATCTACCCCATCTCCCCTCCTCTATACCTCCCTACACCTTCCTTCTCACTGCTCTTCTGCACTCTTCCACACTGTTGTTTGCATCTCTCTCCACTCTGATCATCTCTCCTCCTTCTTCATCTTCCTGCTCCTCCTCTATCTCCTCTTTTACTCATCCTGTCCTTTCTATATAATATATAATATCAACATCCTGTCCTCAGCAGGAGACCTGACAAAGGTTGATGAAAGAAAGGCCAAACACAGACATTTTATTGTCTAGAGATGAAAGAAATGTTGTGTTGTTAAGGGAAATCGTTGACCAGTGCGTCACGTCTCAGAGCCCACTGCAAATAAAACAGCTGACATCAGTAATCAATTAACTGATTAGTCATCAACTATTTTGATAACTGATTAATCAAAGTATTTTTTAAGAAAACAGGAGTCTAAATTATTTAATTCCAGCTTCTTAGGTATGATTATTTTCTGCTTTCTTTACTCCTCTATGACACTAAATTTTAAATATTTGGATTTTGGTCAAATAAGACATTTGAAGTCATCATCTTGTGCTTTGGGAAACACTGATTGTTATTTTCCCCCATTTTCTGCCATTTCAGAGACCAAACAACTAATCAGTTTATCAAGAGAATAATCCACAGATTAATCAACACTTTAAAATAATCATTGGTTGTGTCCTTAAACTTACTTTTGTGATCATATGTCAGACCTGCAAGAGATCCCCTGTCTTTAACTTTAAGACTGTAGACATTTAAATAGTCCAAAAGGCAGCAATCAATTTTGCTTTCAGCAGCACAAGCTCACTTAAGCAGATCCTGTTATCTTTTAAATGAAAGTGCTCAGGCTCTCTTTAATTAATTCTTGGTACTGAGAATCAGCCATGTTTCAATCAAGTACTGTTAGCTTAGCTTGGCTTAGCTGGTGAGTTATTCTAGACTGTCTTTCCCCAAATAGCACCTGGATCCCCTTCAGATATTTGAAATAGCCCTTTAGCTAATTCCATCCCTGCTGTCTGACCCCCTGTCCTCTGAGTGACTCGGGCGTAGGCGGTGAGGGGGAATCCTCGGAGACTGAGTTAACTTTCTTAGCCTGCTGCCCCAAATCTGGATAAGCAGCAAAAAACAGAGGGGTAGATGGATAATTCTATCCCTGTGCATGTGATTACTGACAGCTACTGAGGCCAGATTAGCACTACTATAAGTTGAGTTCACAGGGTCAGCCCCAGGTCACCAGGATGTGGAGAGATGAGGGTTTAGGACCATGGCCTTGTACAGTAGATTCCAAGAGTAACTGCAGTAAATCCGATTGCTTTGACAAGCCTCCCAACTCCAGCGCTGTTGGCATTAGTTATGTCAGAGTTTATGAAACATACTACGAATTAAGTATGTTTAGGGCTTGATTCTAAGTAGGCACATGATCAAGAAACACAAATATCCAGCATGCAACTGCTTGTAGTACTCACACCTAGTATTTAGCTGTATTTAGTCAGATATTTTGCCATACCGTTGGAAAAAAAGATGCATGTTTATGATGATGTCCTTTTCTGCCTTAGCAGATACGAAAAAACAACCAACGATGCACATAGAAGTGTCAGTCAATGAAGCTGAAACTGTACAGAAGGCCTGCAGATCAAATGATAATCAATGTCATTTCTCTCTGGGAAATCTGTCTTGAGATCATGATTCATGATTAGAGTGGAAAACTATTGATCCATCTTTGGAAACATTTTTGTTTTATTACATTTTAACACCCTACATGGCCAGAAAACTGCCTCCACTTTCACACAAGTAATTATGTACAGCTAAAAACTAGTGCAGTGCCTGTTCAAAACATGCTGTTAGACTCAGGTTATCTGCTAATGTGAGGAGTTTACAGATCCAGTCTTAAGCCTAATGAACTGCTTACAGACATGTTTGATATTTATGATTTGAAATTTGGATGATTGCCTTGTACTATCCAAGCTGGACCACAACAACCAATGAGAGCAGCATTCTGGAGCAACTGTAAACAATCTAGCCCTTGAGGCTATCGTTAGCTATCATACTACTATTGACAGATACACAAAATCTCACTTCCAGTTGTTGCTGTAGAATAGAAAACACATGTTTAACGCATCTCAGCACTCATCCAGACTTGTTTTACCTTCTGCTTTTGTTTTTTTCACTGTAACAAATTACTCCAGCAAGTAGTGGCACTTATTTACATCTGCTTTCCCATGAGATTTTGTCAGAGGGACCACGTGTGAGCCCGGCTTGCTTGACCAAGGACATTATAATTATACCTGGACACAGCCATGGAGGCAAAGTCCCATTAGTTTCTATGAAAGCTGCTCGGTGAAAAAGTATTTTTGGGCCCCAGTGCATCACGTGGTGATGTAATTACACAGATTGGCCACTACGGAAAATGGCTTCAAAGCCTGGCGCTCATCCTGGGAGCCTGGGCTTGACTCTGCAGAGCCAGGGAGCCAGAGTACTGAAGCCATGCTGCTGCATGGAGTGGTGTTCGCTGTTCACTCTAAATGTATTAATACTGTATTAAACGTGTCGCCTGCCCAAATTGCACCAAAGTGCAAATCATATTCACTCCTTGTTTAGTCGTGTTTCACTGACTTTCTTACTCACCCTCCGTCTCTCTCCCGGAAGTTATAGCTACAGGTCACCAAATAAATAAGCACCAATAAGCACCATTATCTTGAGTAAAATTAGGATTTCTCTAGGGTTTGAACATTGTTGGAAACATTTCGAACAATTCAAGTACACAACTCTATGAAATATATAACAAAGGTCTAGTCATTTTTAGCCATAAAGCTATATAAAATCAGAGGCAATAACAGTAATACCACCACAGCATTCAAACACATTAAAGGATTTATCTCTCCATAGAAAGTGCAATTAGGTCACCTGTGCAGAGACTGAAGTCTAAAATAAGCTCCAGTGATTGGTCAGACAGCAGTTGAAAAACACAATAATGAACGCAATTACATATCTTTGAGAAAAGTGTGCAGCCCCATGGCACAGCATGAAGAGCTACTCCAAAGGGGAACAACAGGTTTGCAGAAGAACAGTTATCAAACCCCCTCATGCATGAAATGAACAAATATCCAGAGCCACCATTTACCTTTTAAGCGATACCTTGTTTTCAGAAAGACTTAACTTTCTGTGTCTCACAGGTTTGAGTTAGTCCTAAACTAACAGGGGAATTAACACTGTTTCTAGCACACAACCCCAGTAAGCTGCACATATGGTTTTCGGAGTAACGCCATCGACAAGGTTTAGTGCCTGGGGCCGATTACTATATTGAGCTGATACACACATACACACACACCTACACTGCTTCCTTTCCTCATCTAGTAATTGAAGGTGAGAAATAATTTCATTATCCTCAGGAAGAGTAATCTGCTCTCTACTCCTGATCCCTTCATTTCCTACAGTGCACCTCGACCTAGGAGGCACACACACACACACACACGCACACAAACAGGCATTGATATTTATCACACAAGCATGCACGCACAAACACACAGACACACACACACAGGTTTTTTTTTATCACCCTGGGCTATTAATGTTATTGGAGTTGGGGATTAACCATCAGATTCACATATGCTGTACAAAGCTTTATTACTTAGTGCTGTCTGTTTTGCTCTCTCTCACACACAGGCACATAACTTTGCATTAAATAAAGTTAATCTTGAAGTGTGGGCACTGGTTTGTGGATTCCCCCTGACCCCCTTCAGTTTCCGGGTGCAATGTTAATGTTGCATTACCACCCTCTACTGTTCATCCTCCCAAGATGTTTTGGGTGGTCCATGATGTCAAGTGTCACTGTTACACATGTCTGTGAACATAGGAGGGAGGAGCTAGACTGTCATTTGACAGGGCAAAGGTGTTTGGTGGGACATCATTACGTTTCATGTGAACACACAATCAAAAGAGGAGGGGTCAAAATTAGGGGGGAAGGGAAGAATTTCGATGCAGCTTAACACACATATGCACTTATTCTAGAGGGTGAACAGGGGCTGCAGCTGCTTCAGTTTCCATGCTCAATCCTGCAGAAGAACAGGGCTTTAAATCATTTGTTCCTTCTTCCTGTTGAATAATGGATCGAATTGAATTTCTGCTTTTTATTCAGCAGGGTGACAAAGATGCACCTTTATTCTGTACCTGCAGTGGCCCAAACACAGGACTTCACAAGAGCGTCTAAAATCTATGTCATGACAAATTGTCTTGATAAACGTAACAATAAGTATTTTTAATTCATACCTATGGGATATTTCCTTGTTTGTGCTGGTTTACCTTTTATATATGTGTCTAGATTAATTACAGAACGACCAGTTAAAAATCATGACTTGCGAACCGCTCATCGGTTTGTTTATTGTTTAACACTTTACAATAACCATTGTTAACAAATGGGAAATTTAAGTAATAGTTCATTCAACTTTAGTGAATAGTTATTTTGGTGTCACGGAAAATTAAATGCTTTATAAACCATTTATTAAGCAGTTGTTTATCGTCAAGTTGCAACTGATGTTTATAATACTAATACATTGCTTAATCAATGGTTTTTAAGGAATTTTATTGTTTGTTAACACCAAAAAAACTATTAAAAAATGTTTAATTAACCATAAATTTACCATTTATTAAAGATGATTATTATAAAGTGTTACCAATTAATCAATTAATTAAGTTTCAGGCTATTTAGTTATTGAAAACTAAGATGAGAGTAAATGTAGGTTTAGTAAGATTCGAAGTGTTGACATTTTAATAAATATGTGCATCATGCAATTTCATTTTTTCCCCCATTAAAGGAAAAGTCTGTCAATATTCTACACTGTAAAAAAAATAATTGTTAAAAATGTGGGTGAACCTCTCATACACTGTTACACTGCTGTAAATACTCACCAGTGCACTAAGAGTGTATTAATCCACTGCTGAAAACAGGCTGTTTCAGGCCTTTTTTAAAAGATGTAACCTTTTATTTGTGAGACATTTTTAGAGATTTATGTCCTGAGTAGGAACAAATAGGCTTCGGGCTTAGAGCAACAGATACGGTATGGAAGTCAAAGTATTGAGAGACGGACTAATGCATTGAATGTTTTAAACTTTCAGTAGGATTTGTTAACAATAAAAAAAACAAAAAACAGAACAACTCGAGCCTTATCCTATAAACACATACTCATTGAGAACAAATGTATAAAGAGTACAAATAAGAAAAACATAAGTTAAAAGAAAACATTTATACACACAAAACAAAACAGCAGATCTGGAGAAGGTTTCCACCCTCGCTCTGTGTACAGTATACCACCCATGTGACGGTCGACAGTGTGAAGTTTTCTTTACTTTGTGACAAGCGCCTGGCTGAAGGGGAATAACAGATGAAATTTAAAATGTCACCTTATTTAAGCCTTACATGTCTTGACACTCTGTAGACACACAGTATAACTACTCTGGCTGTCATTGTATTTGTGTGTGTGTTTGTGTGTGTGTGTGCGCGTGCTGTCAGGCCAAGACGTAGAAAGCGTGTTTTTTTTTTCTAATGGGGAAAAGGAATATTTGGACATTTTATCAATAGGCATTATTAAATCCTGCTCGCTTGAGCTAATCTTGGCGGACCGGAGCAAGGGGGAGAGAGGGAGAGAGCGCAGGAGAGAGTGAGTGAGAGAGATAGACACAGGGAGGGAGAGCGAGAGAGCAACGATGTCTGCCCCATGAGGTGAAGAGAGACCGCCTGTAAGCCGCTTATTATATCGACTACCACCTTTTCTCTCTCCTCCTCCTCTTCCTCCAACCCTCCCTCCCTCCACAGTTTTCTCTCGTTACCTCGCTCATTTTCTATCTCTGTCTCCCTCCCTCGCTTGCTGTCTCCAACTCATTCTGTATCCCCCCTATTCTCTTTCTCAACAACTCCTTCATATGAACACACACACACACACACACACACATATACACACACACAAAGACACACACACACAAAGACACACATGTGCACACAAACACGCACAGGCGACGCCAAGCCGAACCTTCTTGTTCAAAGCCAGAAGCAAAAAGCTGAAGTTTTATTCAAATGAATGTTTACTTTTTCTACTGCCAAGATGTGTGTGTTTGTGTGTCTGCATGTGTGTTTGTGTGTGTGTGTGTGTGTGTGTGTGTGTATGTTGAGATGCAGAGGGAAAATAGCACCGAGCATGCAAGTGTGTGTGCGTTAGTGTGTGTTACATGCACGGCAGACGGAGAAGGGCTGACAGTAGGTGATAAGCCAGACAGGCCTGCACGCTGTGATTATCACCCACCGGACCCCCTGTCACACACACACACACACGCACACACACACTTGCATACACTGTGCCCAATGAGAGAGTGTGTTGCAAGGATTTAGGAAAGACAGACGGACAGACAGACAAACAGAGACAGAGAAGCCTTGGATCACAGGCAAGGTGGAAACCACAAGAGAAGCACATGAACACAGACTGGAAAACACAATGCATCCAATTATGTTTCACTGAACACTCATTGTTTTTTTGGGGGGTTGTATATCAATATTAAGGTGTTTTGATGTTGAGACACCGGAATCAAAGCACTTTGTCGAGCTCAGGGTGCTTGATAAATGTCCGTCACTGTCACGAATAAACACCTGTCAGTAACTGAGTCTCTAACTCTCTGTCTCTCTCTGGTTTAGGTGTGTGGCCGTCTGAAGAGGTGATGGCTCATTACTGTCTGCAGAAGCGTCACATTTTCAAGTGAGTTCTTCTCTTCAAACCTGCTCACACCATAGTTAAAAAAACTCCACTGTTTCAACAATGAATCAAGGACTAACAGCTGTGATTAATAACAAGGATCAAAATCTCAACCCAGTCACTAGACACAACACTGTCACAACACTGTGCTTATGCTCTGCTTAAGTTTAGGCACAAAAACCACTTGGTTAGGATTAGGAAAACAGTATGATTTGGCCTAAAAATGCCTGTTTTGGTCGGCATGATCACTGATTGAGATGGTCCGACTTCCCGTGAAACCACAAAAACAGATCCAGTCCCTTGGCAGCCTTGTTGGCTGTAACAATGCCCCCCACCACCACCCATAATCAGCATATAATGTGAACTTGATGTGCCACGTTTGGTACAATCACCAACCCTGGACGTATCTGTGGTTTGCAGAAACATTAACTACTAATATTATATCCCAGGGACTGGGCTGAGGATTTACAATATTGTTTATAATCGTCAGTTTAGAAAGTCAGGGTCCATTGTTATTCTAATTCAGACAGTTAAGAGATCTTCTGTAACAGTTTGACATCAGTAAGATATTTAGCGCTTAATATTGAAGCGTCATTGCATTGTAAACAAATGAGACAAAGAGGCATGGCCGCATATAATGGCTTTCTTTTTTCCGTCTTTGATTTCACATGAAACCTGCTGCATGACAGGAAATTGCTTTATGATACAAATCAGGGCGAGCAAACTTATTGAAAGCGTCACATTTGTTTGTAATAACAGATCGGGGAACCAGAGTTAGAAAGGCTGTTGGGAACAGTCACTTTGAAAATGTTTTCTCCTCTTCAGTGAAATTAAAGCGAAAATTGAAAAAGACAAATTAGCAGCAGGGAGAGGGAGGTGGAGGGAGGTAAAATAGCACCATCCTTTGAAATGCTGTTGTAAGAAAATGACATCTGTTAAACATTTTGGCAGATGTAATTATACCAAAATATATAAATTCTTCCACATTTAACCTTTTAATATTCTATTTATGTATATATATATATTTTTTTTTTATACAGCATTTCAACTTAATCATCAGAGAACATGTCAGCACTGACATTCCTACTAATGCCATATTTAAACCTGACCTGCAGTAAACGCCTGGCGCTCATGTTATTCTGTACCTTTCCATGCCACGCTGTGTTGTCGTGCGTTGCTCTTTCCTCTGCTCCCGTCGGCTCAGCACTGGCCTGCCCTGCGGCACAGGGCTGAAAAGCACCCAGGCACCTTTGATTTCCACTCAAGGTGGAACGTCACTCTTTGATTTCCTGTTTTAACATTCAAGAGGCGGGAGGCGAGGAAGAGAGGGGTATTGATCAGAGCAGCGTCGTGAAGGTCAGCGAGAGGGGGGGGGCAGTCAGGGAGGGATGAAAGAGGACAGGGGCAGAGATGGAGGGGAAGGGGAGATGAAAGGAGGAAGAGGATGGAGAGAGGGGTTGAATGAGCATGCAAGCTACAGGACTGTGTGTGTGTGTGTGTATGTGTGTGTGTGTGTGTGTGTGTGTGTGTTTTCTCAGGTTCCCGCTGATTGAGCTTGTGCTTCTCAATGTTCAGCATTCAGCTTTCAGGTTGATGGTTGAATTGATATTTCTTACCCTGCTGTGTTCACTGGGTGTGTACGTGAATGTGTTTGTATGATAGCAAGTGTGTGTGTATGAGTGTGTATATGTACATCTGTGTGCATCTACTGTACAAGATGTGCACGTGTGTGTGTGTGTATGTGTGTTAGTGCTAAACTGCTACTGTAGGTTTGGCTCAGCAAGGTGTGGAATCTCACTCCCTCTCTTCTCTCTCTGTCTCTCAGGGGTGCAGTGTGTGAGTTAGGAGGAGGTATGACTTGTCTTGCTGGGCTCATGGTAAGTCTCTCTCACACACAACACACACACAACACACACACACACACACACACACACATTGACGTACACAGTGCCTGCAGGAGAGGTGTCTTGGCTTCCCTAATGAAACTGACCCCAACAAATCAATACACAAACAGCATGTGCACACAGTATCCATACCTATTCATATACATACCATTCACTTCTTGATTGCCTGTGTGTGTGTGTGTGTGTGTGTGTGTGTGTGTTTGCGTGCCTTGACAAGCACAATCACTCTTTACCCACATTAAATTAACAGCAGATCACATGTCTGCTCTTCAGCGTTTACTCCCTAAGGCCATATTCACATAACATGTTATGCCTCTGGGGAGCTCCTCACTGTTTAAATAACTTCTCAAGTTCTGGGTGTGTCCATCTTCAACTTTTAAATAGTAATTTACAGTGCATATTAGAGCTGAAAACAGTTCCTCAATCTGTGAACAATTAGGGGTTTCCTAGTGTCCGTCGGTCCCTGTAGGCTATGACTCCTCACATCACCGATTGTGTTTTTGTGGTTGTCTTGCTAATTAGCTTTAATTTGCTTTACCTTTTAATTATATTGATAATTAATTGTTAATACAGCAGCAATATTTCTACCTGTGTCACAAATGTATTTTTATGCTCAATTAAGCAAAACAGAATCAAGCAAACTCATTCATAAAACACAACTTTATCCTCAGTAACAAGGTCAGTCACACTTACCTTAAAGGAGCTCTAGGTAACAGTTTGTAGCACTTTACAAGTATTAATCACTTTTTTATTGGTCATATGTGAGCAGATTGTAACACGACGTGAAGAGTGAGACCTTCTCTGTCTCTCTTGGTTGCCTATACAAGCCCTTTTTTTAAAGTTGTTTAATGCTGCTGGACTGTGGATTTCTCTGTGAAGGACTCTCGTCAGATTTTCCGTGATAGTCCAAAGGGTGTGACTTAATGCACATTCTCAATTGTCTCGTCTCAGTGCCGCTCTCTGCTCCACTGACGGGGAGCAACAGTAGCTAACGGTAGTTTACAAATGGAGTCCACTAACATAAACCAACGACAGGCTTTCAGCAGAAGAGCCCCTTTAAAGAAGACATATTACGCTCATTTTCAGGTTCATAATTTTACTTTGGGTTACTACTGGAATAAGTTTAGATGCTTTAGTGCTCAAAAAACACGTCAGTTTTCTCATACTGCCGGATACCCAGCTTCCTGATTGGTCGAGTAACAAGCACTGCTAACAGCAACACAAACAACAGCTGTACTAAATCAGTTCTTTAGTGCCAAACTAGTGTAAATTAGGCAAACGTGTGACATGATGACGTAGCGTGATGTCACAAAATCACAGAGTAAAAGGCGAGACTGACGAGGCGTTTCTGGAGCAGTGTTTTCTGTTGGTGTGGACTTTTTTAGCTTTCAAGATCTTGTACACGCACCTATATAAAACACTGAAGGAAAGGAAAACAACAAAAAAGCATAATAGGTCTCCTTTAAATGTTCAGCTAGCACCTTTAGCTATCACTTAGGTAGACTGGATGGTGAGATAAAATACTGAATTTGGTCCAATTTCTTCAAATCCAGGCTGTAGAAGGGTTTTGCAAAAGGAATCTCCATCACATTTGATTATAGGAAAAAGAGAATCACAGAAAACACAGTGCAGGTGATTGTTGATGCATCTTATCACAGCACCTGGTACTTGCTTACCAGGACACCAATTTGTTGTATTAATGGTCAATTATAACATATTTTTTTGTCTCTCAGCTATATTTTGATTTCATAATTTTAAAAACAGGCTAGGTTCTTCAGATGTGAAACATTTTTTTAGGATAAACAGAATTTTTTTAGGAGATATAATGATTATTATAAGCTCTCTGTTTATCAGCACATTCACACGATCATCAGACCACCTCAGTAGTGACACCTAGCTATATGAACTAGCTTTAGTCTCAAGAGCTGTCTCCTATTGACACAACACAGACACACACACACACACACACTGACACTCTCAGATATACCGCAGTCTGTCAGCCATAGGGTTTATTAGCCAGGGTCTTAAGGGCCCCTCCACATAGCAGGCGTCAGTGTCCAATCGATCTGCGAGATGCCATTCTGTGTGTGTGTGCGTGTGTGTGTGTTTGTGTGTTTTAGAAAGCCTGGTTTTATCTCTTGGCAGTCAATACACCATGTTTTGACATTGGTGGTTTGAGATGGAGTCCTTCCTTCACACCTCTCCTTCCCCTCATCCCTCCATCATCCGCCACTGACACCACATTCAAGGATTTTTCCTCTGTAGTCCGTGTAAACAGTTCATTAATTATTCTTGTAGTTCACCAACTTTTTTATTTTTTTTGTTCTTTATCATTTTCACACCCTGATTTCAATCTCTTTTCACCTCCCCCAGCAGTGTCCTGTTAAACTGCACTCTAGATTTCAGGATAACATTAAATGTAATTCCCCATCTTCATGGCGATGATCTCGACCAACTCATCACAGGAAGCATCCATCTACAGTACCTTGCCACATGCAATCCAATGAAGATATGTCACCTGAGCATTTGAAGCCTCAACCGCAAAAAAGTTAAAATTAAGCTTCTCTTGGCAGCTCATGTTCTGGCCATTCCTGAATCATGTTTAACAATCTGTATCCTTGGGTGCCTACTCTATCCTCACCACCATGCCTGATGAAGGTTTTTATTCACCCTGCTGACAGATGGATACTCTAGGGAATTTGTGCAGACAATTACGGTCTTCAGAGTAAGAACCCTTATAGCTTTGTTGATCTCTAGCCACATTGCACCACCAGCAGGTTGAAAATCAAAACTTTCTCTGACTTTCATCTAGTACCAGTGTCAGGCTGACAGTTTTGATTCCAATTGGGATGTCTCAGTACTATTCAAATGAGTTTCCTTGACAGTTGTTCCCTTACAACATTCTCATCAGACAGAAACCGAGACTTTGTTGAGAAAAAAAATCATAGAAGAACGCTCGATAACCCAGATAACCTATGAAATCTTTACTTTAAAATTAACACACTGCACAAGTAGTTAACTTGTGAAACCCATTAGTTCATAATGCCATGGCCACATTTTTAAACTGTAAAACTAGAAATGTCTCCCCTTCCGTAGATAAACATTTGTCTGATCTTAGAACAGTAACGCAAACAATAAAACAAATGTACTACTGAACAGTATAAAGCTAAAGTATCATGTTATGCACTAAATTTTCAAATGGCTTTAAAGCCAAAAACTGAAAAACTCGATAAATGCTTCAACTATTACATGAAAAAATATGGCAGGAGGATGAGAAAATTGGGATGATCTTCAATATTCACTTATTCTTTCTGTTGATACCTCTCGACTTCTCCATGACTCTATTCTGCAGCAATCCACTTATCTCCCCTCTCTGAACTTCTCTGTAGGCTAAAAGACTCCTCACAACTCTGATTTCGCTGAGAAACTCTTACTCTTTATTCAGTAGATCCTTCAATAGGTCAATGCTTATAGCTCCTTTTGTTTACCATCTTACCAATCTCTGTATCAGACTGTGATACAGAGATGAAATGTTATTTCAAAAAGCAGTGTGTGTCCAGCACACAAAAAACATGAAAACTCACTCGCACACACACACTTCCTTAAGAGGAATGAGGATAGAGGACTTAGGAGACAGTGGCTGGCTGTATTGTTTGTAAAAGTTGAGCTCACGTTCTTGCACATGCTCTCTCTTTTGGAAATCTGCTCGAATTATTCACATCTCTAACCTGATGACAAAGCTCATGTTTCCGACCAATTTTTATTCTACCAGATTTATCCAAATGACTTGACAAACACCTCAAAAATAATAATTTAAAAAAAAAATTCAAGAATTCTATCTGTGAATCGGGTTGTCATTCCAACCAAACAGTTATAGGGGTGCCTAAGGGAAGAATACTTTATTCCTTCTATAGATCGCATATTTAACCACTATTGTTCGACAATGCTATGGTTATGTTTTGGTTATGTTTAGTCATTAAGTTTAGGTAAACATTGTGGTTTGGATTAAAATAAATATATTGTCAAGGTTTCTAAAGCTTTGCAATCATTGTTACAATAATAAACACTTCGGTGAGGTTAAGGAAAGATCTTTTTCACCCATGAAAAAAAAAAGCTAACAATGTTGATTTCTACTTCACAACGTCTTACAGACTTTAACATTTTGATAACTTTTGTTTAAATAAAGATGTGTGTAAGCATTTGATATAGCCTGACTCTGCATGTGTGTACAGTGGTGTTGGCGGGTGGTGTGTTGTAGCTCATGGGTTGCAGGGTCGGGCTCCTGATCTTTCAGCTGGATGCTCTGGTTCTGCCTGGAGGTCCCTTCCTCCATTTGAGCAGATGGTGGGAAGCACAGCATCCAGTGACCCTCTAAAACACCCTGCAGGGCCTTAACATGTGTGTGTTTGTGTCTTTGTGAGCTTGTGTAATTCAATGCGTGCGTGCATGTGTGTTTGTTCTGTTTGTTTCAGAAATGTTCATACACTACTTCATGTATTGTCTTAATGCCATAGAAGTCGAGATGACATTGAATCAGCCAAATAGGATTTGTGTGCGTAACAGCACAATAGCTACTTGCACTTACACTCACCCATGGGTATATGCACACATACACACACACACACACACACACACACACACACACACACACACACACACACACACACACACACACACACACACACACTCCTTAACAGAAATTGACAGCCTGACACATACTTGCAGATATAAAAAAAAGAGAAAAGAGAATATGAAAAGATGAGGTTATAGTAAAGCACACACCTCTCTATCTATATCTCCCTCACACAGAGACACACAGTGCAGCACAAAGCTGTCTATCCATTCTCCCGTCTCCCTCCCTCTCCCTCTCTTTCTCTTCGTCTCTCGCAGTCTGCTCTGCAAAGTTATATGAAGGGCATCAGGCAGGCCCGGCGAGCCGAGTGCAGAGTGACAGCGGCGAACGGAGTGATGGCTCGGCCCGATAAACACCCAGCGTCAAATGAAAAGGCTCTGCGCTTGCCATCATCCCCTGTCACAATGCAATTACTGAACAGAGTGATAGCAAGATAGCAGCCCCCACCGCTAGCCACAATGATAAAAGTATTGACTGATTTGATTGAATGATTAAAATAATGCAGACATAAAAATGGGGTGAAGATAGAGAGGGAAATGGCAGGGAGGAGAGGGAGCAATAGAGAGAGAGGGTGGGGTGGGCTGGGCTGCCAAGAGTGAAGCTTTGTAGATATGGTTATGTCATTATTGTGTGTGTACGTGTGTGTGCGTTCAGATGTTTGCTTCATCTAAGGGTGCTTTTGGTTTTGTTCTTTTGTTCTGTGTTGTTTCATTTCTCTGTCCCTTTCCTGTCTCCCTGTCTCTCAGGTTGCCATTTGTGCTGACGTGAAAGAAGTTCTGCTATCAGATGGGAACGAGAAGTCCATTCAGAGTATCCTTTCATCGTCCTCTCCCCTTCTCTTTTGTCTATCGCTCTATCTCTGCCTCATTCCTCTGGCTCACATTTATTTATATGCATTCGTATGGATTTATTTATGCGAAAACTTTTGTCTTTTTTTTAGGGTTTCAATTTGAAAATTGCTTTTGCATTCCTGTACACGAAATCACATCCCACATATAAATGCGCTTTTAGCACATGTGATAGTAAATTGACATGATATAGATAACAAATTTGAAAACATCAATTTCCTGTGTAATTTAACAACCATCATTTGTAAATGGTTAATTTATAGTTAATTAAACGTTAATTGACTGTTTCCAAACAATGAAGTGCTATATAAACCATTTACGTAATTGTAAAGGTTTATAAACATCAGCTTAACCGTTTACAGTGAAATAACTACTAACTAAATATTAATATACTGTAAATTTTCTATTTATTAATAATGGTTCTTATAAAGTGCTATTTCTTGTAAGGAACAATAGTTTCACATCTCATATCACATGTGTAACAGCATTTAACATGGGATTAACTGGCATAAACAAGCATTTCATATTTGAAAAACCTCACCAGTTAAGGCATGTGCTGTTTTCAGACACATTCCATGAAGTATAACATACATTTTACACGTGCAGTGTAAGATTTCACCCCTGGAAACATGAATTTTATATGTGCTTTTTGAGTCTGTTATTAGCACTCATTAGCCAGTATACACATGGCTAAATAATGCAGTCTGATTATACCATTATACACAGAGGTGTTTCTAGTATTTTGTCCATCTCTATAGGGCTAACTTTAATGCTTCAAAGCTTTGCCATGAACATTTTTGGTAAAAAGAGGAAACAGACGTATCACCGAAAAAGAGTCAAAACACTGATAAAGAGCGAGCAATGGAGCACCTTTATGGTGTTTAATTGGTGTCAAAACCTGTGCACATACAAACCAAAAATGTGATATAAGCATTGAACAGTATCTGTGAGTGGAAAAGCATTCCTGCAAGCTGTGACAGGAGTTCGCAGCTGGTCAACACTTGCTTACTCGTCAAGTTGACTTTTGAGACTTTGTAGGCAGAGCTGGAATAGACAGTGACTGGTGTCTCTCCTCCTGTCCTCGTCTCTTATTAAAATCATTTTTAGCTTCAAATAGTCACTCATGATTATAGCTGAAGCTTCAGAGCCCCAAAAATGTTATTTGGAACAACCCTACTTTTATATCAGTGAGGGCAGGCTAAAGCAATAGAAGCTACTCTGTATTATGCACTGCAGTTCAACAGCAGCACAAACTACATCCTACAACATGACCATGAATTAAATCAACACCTCTCTAAAACAATTTCGTGAACAAAAATAAAAGCCTTCATGAAGGTAGGATTTATTTCAGGACTGTTGTGTTTGCCCGCATTAGTTTGAGCAAGTTGTACCTGATAAACTGGAAAATGGATCTATAAAAATACCAACAAAATAACTGCAACCACTTAAGTAGTAATAGCCCAGTTTCAGTGTCTGCTTAATCAATCATAAAACATCGTACCAATTGCTAATATCTATTAGACATCAAAAACATCTTGCAATCCAAACCATTGTTATTGCGAATCGACTCTGCCAGTTTTTTTAATGCCTTCCACGTTATGTGATTCTGCTGTAGCCATACAGTGACTCTTGCAGGCAGTCTCCTAAACAAAAAGTAGACAATGTGCTGTAACCTTGGTTTTTAAGCCCTGAAATCAGAGATGGGCTTGGAGTGAAAGAAGAATAGCCGTCCACCTCTTTTATCTTTAGGCAAAAGCAGCAGATGGGGCACCCACAGTGACAAATACCCAGCACTAGCGCTCAACTTGGCATCTACCAATCCTAGCTGCCCACAATGCCATGTTAAGAGCACAGTAATTGCCATCCTGTCAGATTTAGTTTGAGACTTCATCTAGCGCTAAGGCTAGGGTTTAGGGCTTGATGAGTGTTTTAGAAACAGGAACAATCAAGGTTTGTTTAAAATGTTTTTGTGTGTGGTTAAGGTTCAGGCCTATAATTAAGTTTTTAGGACAAATCTTTAGGTGAGAGTTTTTTTTTTTTTTTGCCACCATTTGTTCTTTGAGTGGGTTATTGATCAACTCCTGTCAGCTTGCAAACCATCGTGCTCTGCTTTTCTCCCCATCTTCTTTCATCATTCTTGTCCTTTTTCTCCCATCCTCCCAGATCTTTCTTTATTCACTCAACAACTACACAAGCAAGAAAGAAAAAAAGAAACCCCGACTCGCTACAGTTGCTTCACAAAAGCAGGAAATATAAATACACATTTCTTCCCCATTGACCGGTATGGCACTTTCCATATTTAACTGTGCTTACAATATCTCTGTCTCATCCGGCTACAATGCTCCCTTACCGATCACAATAAGACCAAACAATAACATTATGGAGTCTGTAAAACCGCACGCACACACACTCGGGCACACAAACAATACACTATTGACCGACTGCTTTGTTTCACAGAACAAACACATAGAGAGAATTGTAAGTGAAATCATAGCGAGAATGGATCGAACACACACAGGAGGAGAGAGGGAGGGTCGAGAAAGACAGATAATTTGTTCTGGGCTCAGCCAAATTGGCCCCATTCACATACTGCAGGCACTGTGTGGCATTTCCTCTCGCTGAGGAAGCTGTTGTGTCTTAGCCTCGCGCTAATGGCCACTGTTTGTCTCACATGCGCTTATTGTGCTGCTGGTGTTACAATGGAAAGAGATAGTGGGTTGTGATATGGCTCAGTTTATACAGTGAAATAGATGAGAAGATAAGCGCTAAAAGAAGTTGTGAATAGACGATATTTAGATATGTCTAGAGAATAGATTTTTCCCTTTCCTCAGAAGTCGTTGACCTCATTTATAGTGCAGAAACACACACAAATACACACTGTTGCTGTGACCTTGAATACTCATGTTTGAAATCAATTGCAATGTTCCATTAAGGATGATTGATGCATGTCATTGGCTGCTACTTGTCTGCTTCGAGTGATGGGAGCAAATATTCCTCCACTTTAATGTCCAATAATACTCAAATCTCTCTCTCTCCCCTTCACTTTTTCCTCTTGCTTTCCCTGTGTGTGTGTTTTCAGTTGTGTGTTTGTGCGTGTGTTGACCTCTCCCCCAGTGGTGTGCTGGCAATGAGATTAGACTAAGCTGCTCTGCTCTTCACCCTGTCGTCCCTATGCATAACACGCTCAAGCACAGGTGTCCAGCACGTGTGTGCTCATGCTTACGCTTGTATATAAACGCATGCTAACCTACATATTATTGTGTATCTATGTCTGGGAGGCCTTTGATTTTGGATCGGCCCTCCAGCTATCAATCCATCTATCAACTTATCATCCCTGCTCTCGCTCTCTCCTGCTCTCTGTTTTCGTCGATTGGATTTGTCTCAGCTCTGTGCAGGCTTTAAAGACAAGGAAATCCTAATTGAATTGCTTTGCAACTCCAGAAGCCAGTGTATTACCAGACAACTTGACATCAATCGCCCTCCTTTTGTGCGTGTTCATCTGCATGTATGTGTGTGTGCGTGCGAAAGGGGACAGTGTGAGCTTGTGTATCTGTGGTTAAAAGCCTTCCCATTGATCCAACTAGAGGCTGCTGTGATCTGCTTCTGCAGCCTGGTTCTTTATCCCTGGAGATCAGCTCCATCAGCTCTGTGTGGGCGTCTACCATATGTGTTTTTACATAAAGAGGGTCTCACTTCGAATTTGTGTCTCTTGATATTGATCTTTTGCAACATGACACACACCTCCAGAAACCTTAAACTGTTCAACCAAATATCTCTTGATGGTACAGTCGGTAGTTTGAATCTCCTGACTACTAAAGGAAATTTGGGTGGTGGATCCACGTTTCCAACACGCAACGCTTCACATGAAGACTTTTTGATATTTGGAAAAAGATGAATTGAGCAAGTAGCAAATACTGTATGTATTAAATCTGCTCACACGCTGTGTAGAATATCATGGGATTGTAACATCTTTCAGTCTCTTCTTATAACAAAACTTTTATTTGTAGAGAAATTATTTAAAACCATTCAGGTAGAAATTGGTGTTTTCTTAGACACCTCAGTGTTTTGGGGTTGTCCTCCAGTCTGTCCGTCCATCTGTCTGTCCATCCGTCCGTCCATCCCATTGTTGGGAATGTGATATATCAGAAACACATCGTGGGAATTTCTTCAAATTTGACACCAATGTCTTGGACATTTTCCAACAATTAGTCAACAATTCATATGATAATTACAACACAATTTTACAAAAATGTCTTACAAAATAAAATGATGACGTGATGACATTTGATATCCAAAAGGTCAAAGGTCAATGTCACTGTTACAGTGTTCTCGCTATTATTCAACGCCATAGCTCAGGAACAGCAACTTGACAGAGGCATACAACCGTGAGCCGTAATTCTGTTTTTGTTTTTTGTTTTATTTCGCCACTGCAGCCCACTCTTAAAAATCAAGGTTCTAAGCATAGTGGATGACGAATGCTGTACAGATTAAAAAGCCCCTCAAGGCAAATTTTTGTTTAAGATATTGGGCTATATGAGTACATGAGTACATATATTTCATATCTACTGTAAACATCTTTGACCATATGTACTGTAACATTTGTCTAATGTGATTATCTTTTGGCATTGTCCTCCAGTTAAGGATGTAATGTGTGTGTCTATGATGATTCCTTGACCGTGGCATGTCAGATGTACGAGGGCTGGCCGAGAGGAACAGGCAAGCTGGGAAGTTCGGGTCAACAAATGTTTCTGCCAGGTGAGACCATTTTCATTTCTTTATGAAAAGATACATACCTCTTATCTGGGCTCATTATCACTGCAGTCAGAGAGAAGAGGGTAAGTGTTAAGTGTCCACATCAGGCTGTACTGCAGAACAAAAAGGCAAACAAAATATGAAATGTAGTGAATGTTTTTATCCAACGTTCCTTTATATTGCCTTGAATGCATACATTTTTAGTTTCCCAGTGGGAATATAAAAAACATAACCATGGCTGAATGGTAGTCTACACAGATACACCAGAGCTAATTCTCTATTTTTAATCAAGGAACTTTTTTGGAGATGTAGTTTGTTGATGACTTTCTAAAAATCACCAACAAATGCTACATGAAAATAAACTGACGAGAAAAAAAAGCTACTGAATTGGTAACTAGTCAGTTGGAGAAAGAAATATGTTGGAGGAGAGGAAGATTGTGGTGATTGATGTGATTGATGTTTCCTCTTGTATTGTACAAATTTAGGTACAAAATTCTTCTTCTTCAAAAAAAGAGGAATCTTGCATAAACACTAAATTATATTTTATAATTATGTATACTATCTAAATTTGTGCATTTTTATATCTTGAAATTTGAAAAATGAATGACAAAAGATTAAACCACATTAGCTACATTCTGTAAAACCCATTCTTCAGGTCGATTCAGGTGTGTGTGTGTGTGTGTGTGTGTGTTTGTGTGCGTGTGTGCGTGTGCGCACAGATTCATCCAAGCAAAATGATTCCCTTTGTGGGGAGTTGTAATCCAGAAACCATTGAGGCAACTTCTACCAATCACCACACACACAAACACAGACGCACTTCATATGCAAGGACGGGCTAAAACGTAGTTAATTGTTGTCCCTGCCTCAAAAAAAGCATTTCGCCATTGACTGACTGTTTTCGCTCCCCTTCCTCTTCCCTCTCTCTCTCTCTCTCTCTCTCTCTCTCTCTCTCTCCCCGTTTCACCCTCCTGCGCATATTTACATGAGTGGAAGATGGAGTGAAAAAGTAAACGTATAATTAGGCTACATTACTTTGATTGTTTTCTTTTCAGATTATGCCTGCTGTCATCGCCGCGCCGCAAGAGAGGGCGAAGGGCACGATGCGATTGGACAAGGGGAGGGAGAGGGAGGGGCATGTCGCGTGATGGTGTGTGCACATGCATGCGTATGTGTGTGCGGGGACCTCCTGCCGCGAATCGAGATTGTGTTTCTAGCGGGGCCTAATGTTTTGTTTACTGAGTGTTAATAATGCCTAATTAATAATCCCCCTCTCTGCCTAACAGTCTGAAAGAGAGAGAGGGAGAGAGAGAGGGAAAATGGTGTTGAGGAGATGGAGATGGAGGAGAAAGTGGCGTCAGCACAGCCTATACACAATCTGGAACATCCAAATTATAGCCAAAGAAAAAGAAAAACATGTTAACCACTGGTAATTTACTGCAAATAGTCTATGTAAACTTCAATGCTGCTTGGCACTGAGCAAACAAAGTGGTCATTGACACTGGTGGACCAGGAAAAACAGGCAGTGTCAGGGGGCTACCAACTGCAAGATAAAGAGAGAGAGCGACACTTTCTGCTCAAATAGCAAGAATTGGACTCTCAAAAATGCCAAACCAAAATGTAATATTTACCTGTGGAAAACACTGACATTGGCAAAGAAGCACCAAAATATGTCATGAAATATTAAACGAAACTGAGCTCCGTCAAAATCTACCTCCTTCCCGATTCACAATAGCTGATGATATCATATATATTAATCTTGAATCATATTGAAATCACAATAAATGTGAATAGTTTTTTTGCAATACTCTGCAGCCCTGTTCTAAATCGCTATATTTTCATACAACCTGACAATAAGGTAAGAAGAAAGAGAAAGGACAGTGTGGATACTGAATAACAAAATGTATGGAGGTGGCCATTCTGTGTGTGTGTGTGTGTGTGTGTGTGTGTGTGTGTGAGAGAGAGAGAGAGAGAATGTGAGAGCAAGAGAGAGAATTTGTGTGTGCATGCACATGGTATAAATGTCAAGTGTCATGTCAGAAGCCTCATGATGACATGTCGACCCTCCCTGACACTTTGTCCAAGTCTCTACTGAGGTAGAAAAACAGTGGGTGTCAGAGAGAGGTGTGAGAGAGCAGGAACCTCAGAGTGTAGAAAAGAGGGAAGACAAGCGACGGAGGACAAACTGCTGCTGGTCGCTCTGCAGTTTTATGACTGCTGCGTGGTTTTCTTTTGTCACCAGCTCTGCAAATACTAAACTTTGCTGTCTCTGTTTTTTGTGTGCTTACAGGGTGGTGAGGTGGGACTGTGAGTCAGACATTTCTTCGCTAGAGGGTCACTTTGACATTGTCATGTGTGCAGACTGGTAGGTGCGCGCACACACACACACACACACACACACACACACACACACACACACACACACACACACACACAGAGATAACTGTGTGTGCGTTCATGGCAATAATTTTCACTTTTGCGTGACAGTTCTTGCATGGCCCCCCACCAGCGCTTGGACCTTCCCCTGCCTTGTCCACACACACACACACACACACTTACATACATATGCTCAGATGCTCGCCTGCCTCCATTTTACACCAAATTGCCTCGTTTTCATGCTTGGTGTCCCAGCAAATGGATGACTTAGGCAAATTGCAAATAATTGCGCCTTGACAAGGAAGGAGACACAGTAAGATAAAGAAAGAGTTGAGGGCGGATGGAGGGAGGAGTAGAAATGGAGATGGAAATGGATAGATAGACCAACATAAACACAACAATTAGCACATCGGTCATTGAAATGTAGATCTTGCGGCCAATCAAGAATTACATCTTTTTTTATCGCTCAATTGTACTGCATGAGGTAAAATGCATTCTGTGTACCTTGCACAGGGAAGGAAAGATTCATCTGTGAAAGCAATTTAGAGTTTTCATTGCTCCTGTTTCTCTTCTTTTACTTTGCCTTTTCTTTGTAGTAGATCTATCAAAACAGATGGATTGTGCAACCTTGACTTGTTTACACATAAATACACACAGAGAGACAGGGCTGTAGTGGTAAATACAAAGTACACCTTGCTCATTGCAACTACTGCATCCTCAGCCCAGCCTGTACCCACCACCAGCATCTAGGAGAAAAAAATGATCAAATATGTACCTTGTTATCATAAAGACATGTTTTGAGCATATCAATATTTAAAATGATTGAAAAGGGTGATGAAGGATTTTAATGTTTTGAACATAAAAAGGATTGTTGGGAGTTGAACAATGTAAATTATCAGCATTTAAAGAAAAGCTCAAGTCAAGCTAGTCTGGTGTTTGAGTTTTGATAGCTCATAATCTTTAGCTGTGATTCAGTCCAAAGTGACAAAGTGGCAGCATTTGTACTATCTGGCCTTTTACTGGATGGGTCCCTGCGGAGGGACTCCAATGCTCATATGAGCAGTAATGTAGAAACCTTATGGGGGGTAACACATGCAGCAGACCTCAAAATCAGTAGACAGATATCAGGAGGGTTTGCAGGTTCTGTGGTTGTGGAAGCAAAACCCCAGATGTGAGAGGAGTTTGTGCAGGACTTGGAATAGGACTTGAATTTTGCCCAACCTTTAGATGACTCTAGAGAAAGACGCCAAGAGTGACTGGTGATATTGTTGGATGATGAAAGGAACACTTGAGCATCACCCCTTCTTTGGAGAGGCCAGAGGACTCTAAGAAAGACTTACCCAACTTCCAGGTGGAGCTCACTGAGACAGTCAGTGGTGAGGCACTGAGAGTGGATGAGATTGAAAAATTGCAAAAATCATGGTGTTACAGCTGTTTTCTTCAGCACTATTTGCTTGCATGTAGAAGATTTTTCTAGAATTCTGGATTTTTTTTAATTGCTAACCTTAGCAAATGGATTATTAAATATGCTGATTTACTTTGACATATAGCCCTATGTCCCCTGGGATTTTCACGACCCATCATCTTTTCAGTTGCTGATAAATTAGGAAGCTGTGAAACGATCTTTTATCAGATTCCCTTTGTTTAAACGACTTTCAACCTGGAACACAGCAGCATAACATTATTCGAGCATTCAAGCTCCCCACCCTAAATGTTACATCCAAGGAGAAAGGTCACATGTGCCTATGGTCTATAGCCTTGGCGTTTCTGTATGTAAGAATCAGAAGACAGGGATGTTGGTTACGCTTTTTCTACAACTGGCTATGTAACAGTGGACCACATAGTTCCTTGAAGCTATTTCAGAGTTTTAGAGGCAGGTAAACGCTTTCACGTCCGTTTACCACTACATTTACACACATGCACACACGCTGAGAAGATGGATATGCTGTTGGTTGAAGCGAAAGTACTTGACTGTTTACCAGCTTCACAAACACTGAACAAATTTAGCTTGTGTACAGTTTGTGTGTGTACCTATCTATCTGCACGAGTGTGTGCATGTGCGCTAAGTGCAGCATTAGCAAACGCCGTTATCATTATTGTAATGTCACGGTCATTACAGGTAATATTCAGGTACAACACCCAGAGAGAGAAAGAGAGCAGGCAGCTAATAGAGGATATTTTACAGAGGACCAGTGTATCTGCACATGTGTGTACGACAGACAGAAGCAGATCATGTGAGAAGAGAGTAAATTGCATGTGAATTTTTGGTATCGCAGGTTTTTTTGCTCAGATTTCTCTCAGCGGAGATGCATACTTTAGTGATGGGCCTGGGCAGTGTGTGTGCGTGTGTGTGTGTGTGTGTGTGTGTGTGTGTGTGTGTGTGTGTGCTGCAAGGTGTTTATCCTGTGTGCTGCCTTCTTTTCTGCGTGTGTATGTGAGTGAACGATTGTGTGATAATTGCAGTGGTGGTGGTTGAAGAGTGATGGCTGACCGATTAACGGGCGCATCATGGTGATGATCACCTACGAAAAGGTCAACAACGCGGCTTCCACTCCGATTAATTATAGCTCCTACCGGCAGCGATGGAACCACCGCTGAGCAGAGATGGGAGCAGAAGTGAGGAGGGGAGTGAGGACGGAAGAAGAGTTTAGTGTAACATTGAATATCAGTAGTTCATTATGTGCTAACTTCTTTGGATATGCTGCCAGTCTTTGAAAAGCAGGTATTAGCAAAAGAAGAATTGGCTAGTGTTGAAGTGGATTTTGCTGTTAGACATGTTATTTAAGTGCTGTTAAAGTATCAATCTGGCACCGCTCACCGCTTCACCAACTTTTAAACCTGATGAAATTGCACCACTTGAACAAGACATTATGAATTTTACTTTGTGTGATGTCCTAACTGGGAAAATAGCCATTCAAGGTCTGAATCATAGGTTAGTACAGTGCTAGATGTTGCCTCAAGATATTAAATGTCAAGGGTAGCTATAGCCTGTTACAATAGCTATTGACTTAAAAATAGTGCCACAGTTATGTCAAAAGGAAAACCAATAACCTTTGATGAAAAAATACTGTGCGTGTCCTTCATATATACCGTATACAGTATATACAGTAGTCATACCACTTTGTCAAAGAAGAGGGAAAAAAAATCTGCTGCTGTAGGGATCAAATTCACAGAAAGTCACCCACTTTTTCTCACTCTGGAAATGCACAGCTTGTTTTTCCTGCAGATAGTGTTTAAGAGACATTTCCCCATCATGGAACATACACAAAGGAGGTGTAGAGTCTACAGTAGAGCTGTGAAGAATGATAGAATGAAGATGGGTGAAAGAAAAAAGTAGACACTGTAGAGAATGAGAAGCTAAAAAGGAAATCAATTTTTCAGTTGATACAAATTTTCAATTAAGCCCCATTCTGTTCAAAAATGTTTTTTACTTATTGTTACTTTGATGTTTGACCTTCACTGTGCAGAGCTGTTTCTCTTTACATCCATCTGCTGGAAGAGAAAAGCTTTTCTGTGCCCACCTAAAATCTCAGTTCAACACAGATACATGCACGAACAAGTGTAGGTACACGTGTGAAAAAACGCTGAAACCAAAAGTATAATCACTGACACCAGCCCAATCACTAGACTAAATGTTGGCAGTATACGTTTACCATGCAAACCATGGATAAGTTGAAGCTTAACATTTCTTTATTGTTAAGGTTTATTTATCTATTTATTTTATTGTGACAATGCTATGCTTATGATCTCTCTATGAGGTTTAGGCACAAACACTTCTTGGTTAGGGTTGGGAAAAGATCATATTTTGGCTTAAAACACCTGTTTTGGTCTCCACAAACACTGCTGAAAATTGTCCCGATGTATCTTTAAGAAATATCCAGTGGTTTCACTTTTAGAATTGTTGAAACAGAGTCTCAAGCTGCAGTCACGGCTTGACAGCCTTCAGTCTAACTCCCCTCCACCTCCTGATATCATAGTCAGGTCATAAACATGTACTGTTACATGATGTGACATGTTTTGTTCAAATGCCAACATAGTACATAGGCCAATGACATGTACAAATGTGAACGTATCAGTGGTTTGCAGAAACGTTACCTGCCAACATTTTATCCTGGTGACTGGGCTGGATTCACAGACAGAACGACTGACAGGAGTGCAGTAATTGTGAAGTGTTGTGTGCCTCCTCACTTCCATGTGTTTCTCTCTGTGTGTGTGTGTGTGTGAGAGAGAGAGAGAGAGAGAGAGAGGGGGATTCCTGCAGTGGGCATGTGGGTGGCAGAGCAACTTGGCTGGGATGTTGGCATGTCTGCTTTCTCCAGAAACTGTCCATGTGTGGGCACTGAGATAAAACCCTGTGTCTCTATGTGTGAGTTTGTGTGCGTGTGTGTGTGTGTGTGTGTTTTTCTTTTTCCATACTATATCTATGTCTTCTGCTGAATTGGCTTAGGGAACTTTAGACACATAGTCAAACACACATGTCCGCATTAAAAGGTCTATGTGATGACTTGGCACAATAACACCAGCCTGGACAAAAGGCCTGAAATATGAAATGGCAGTCTGTTGCACTTCTGATGATGTTGAGACAAGTGAGTGTTGCTCGATACTTGAAGGTAGTGAAGAATGAAGAAATCGTCATCATTAATGTTTATTTATTTATTTTTTAAAACATATATTTATTGCTTCAATGCATTTAAATAACTCAATCTGAGCACCATTTTTTAACAAATTCCAAAAACATCTCCCAAATGTTGTAAAACAAAGCAGTTTTCTTTATAAGCAAGTTTTTTAAAGGACCTAACTTCACTGAAGAAAAGGGAAATGGTGGGTTGTTCAATTTACAGATATGCATTTAGTGAATACTACACAATTCATTTATGTTTCTCTCTCAGACATGTTTTAATCTTGTAAAACCAGTTTAATCTTGAGGGATGTAAAGGATCTACTAGTCTTAGTCATGTTGAGATGACTCAAAGGAGTTATGTTACGTTCAAAATGGAAAGCTTTCTCCTGAAAACAGGCACGCTAACTAATAATTTCCTCTCTTGTGTTAGAGGTTTTTTTGTGCACCTCCACAACTTTCTACACAGTGAAGGTAATTAAAACATATCAAATCAGTAAGAATTAGAGATGGTCTGTCAATATGCATTATTTTTACTGAGCTGTCATCCAGTTTATCTGCCATTAAGCAACTTGAGCCAGTTAATGTTAATGCAGATGTTAGCTAACTACTATTTACTAGTCCAACTAACATTAGCCCTTAAATAGCTTTTAAAACCACATCTGCAACGTGTGTTTCGTGGAAAGTGTGCAAAAGATGTGATGTTGGAGTTCATGCAGCAGTCTCAAATAAACATCAAATCAACACACTATTTATTGTATTTCTTGTTTTTTCTCTGTATTAAGCACAGTTCAGTACTGATTCTTAGAGGCAGTCTTCTGCCAAAAAATACACTTTGTCATTTACTCAACTTTGTCTCTTTCTTATGTCTCCATCATATAATTTCTGTCAGAATTGCAGTAGGCCTCTTCTACAGCAGCACCTTTGCTTTTTTTTAATTCTCAGACAATGGACTGAAAAAACTGTTAATCCTTTTAATGTTTAGAACATTTTTAATCACACTAAAATAACGAGAAAATGATTTTCTTACTTATGAAGCAAATAAAATTAAAGTAACCAAAAAAAGACGTTCGATCACAATACATAATCCCACACACGTGTCATCAGGGCTTAACTGTGTGAGTGAGAAAATTGTCATAACTTCTGCTGCTCAGCCCTGATTCATGTTAATTTGAACATTTGAACATTTTTTTAAAATTTTAATAATTCTGCTTTTTTTGCCAACAAAAAGCTGATAGCAGATCTAAATGAACTGTTGAAATTGATTTTAGATTCCGTTTCAGAAAAAATGAACTGAAACCGTAAGAGGTCTGCTGGTTGTTTACCCCTTAAACAGTCATTCTTTGAGGCGTGCATACTGTCTTTGCCAAGAAGCGTGTAAGTCACTTTCTAAGAGTGTGATTAGTGTGACACATTCAACTACACACAGACACACACACCATGCATCCTTGTATTCTCCTTAATAGGATGAAAGAGTGAAACCAATGTTAATTCTTTGACAATTTTGGTTTTAGCTGTTAAGAAGGTCAAGGTTAACACACTTACTCCATTACACTTCACTAGCTCTATATTGAGTTTGTTGTTTTGATTCTTTTTGTTTACATGGTTTTAGTGCTAACCCCGTAATAAGTGATTTAGTGTTGTTTTCCCCAAAGAGTGCATTTCCCCAGATGTTCTGGGACTCAATACTCTGAAAGTAAACGTGCAAGAGGTCATGAAAATATGTGAATATTCACAGAAAACAGGAATCTTACTTACTGTAAGAGTACTAAGGTTGATGTAACTGTATTAATGTGACTAATAAGTGAAAGGTTATCAGTCCTGAAACAGACTAATACATGAAGTAAGCTTCGATTCATAAATCTGAAATAAATTGTAAGATAAAACAATTTAATATCGTAGTAATTAATATAAAGAAACAGCTTTACTTTTTAGATGATGTCATGTGTTTCCATGCTCTCACCCTTGCAGGTTTGACGACATCCTTTATGTTCACATACGTGTGTAAGTGGACAAATATAGCAGCAGGTCTCTCACGCACACACCCGGTTCGTGCCCTTTCACCCCCAGTCAGTTTTGACTGGAGTTCACTGGGCCATACTGGGTGGGAGGGTTCAGCGTGAGACAATAGGCCCCTGACAGTCTGGGGGCACCAGAGGTGACCTTAAAGAGACCCTAAAGGGGACGACCACTCAATTTGAAAGTCAATACATGTTAAATTGACAATATTAAACTGCGACTGTTCACCAGTGTAATAGACTGTGAGACATTCCTCTTAGTAGCAAGGTCCCACAAGAATATCACTTTACATTGTTTTCATTTTCATTTCAAAGTCAAGAGAAATCCAAACAAGCATTAAATGCCTTACGTCTATAATGCCAATGCCTGAATTCTTTGTTGGTGAAATAATAGCAGATGAACACACATTTATGTTGTTCTTTTACATGTATAAAAAGGGGATTCAATAGGAAGTAACTCGAGATACAAACACTGGTGCACAGGTGGCACATATCAATTTAGGTGATGATCAACAGCATTGTTCAGCTGTTAAAGAAGCCAAAAGCAATCAGAGACAAGTGAAATAACTTTAAAAAATAAAGCTGAATTATTTTTTGTGTCAAGGTGATAGAAACAGATGATACTTACAACATTTTCCAAATTTCAAAACTGCTTTAATAAACAGAAACAGTGGTCAAATTCAAAACTAACAAACAGGATATATGTAAGACAGATACTTGATTGGTTTTCTCTGAGATACAGTACACATGCGTTCGTTCCTGTGCACGTAATGGTAGTTTTACCTAAAGGCTTACTTTATGTGAAATATATGGCTTTATTCGTCATATTACTTTGTTGCCGTGGTAGTTGTAGACATTTAAAACTTTTCATCAGCAATGACTGTGGCTCTTTTTTCCTCTTTCGACGGTTGCCCTTTAAATGACATGCTGTCCTTCCCGTGCCCTCAGTGTGTTTGTGTCTGCGTGTGTTTCAGCTGTTACCTCCACCCAACTAGCTCACTTCCTTGTTTTCCTTACCACTCACTTTTCCTGTGAGCCGATATCTGTGGCAAAATAAACCAAACACAAACCTCTCACCTTTCAAGTCAAATAAACTTCGCACCCCTGTACAACCTCAGAAGAACAATAAACTTTACACATAAAGTACGTACACCCATCCGGGTTTCGGCAGTGGCTTGTAATGCAAAGTCCTGTTTTTGTTTTTCATTTAAAAAAAATTCTTACCTACATCCTGTGTGCATACACATATCTGTGTAGGTTTGTGTAGAGATTCAGCGAGGAGAGTTTGCGATGTGGATCAGAGGATTTTGAATGTGGAAAGGTCAGAGGCTGTGATTGGAAAGTTACGTCCAGATTGCCTCCCCACTGGCCAGTTGGACGGTTGTGAGGGATTATGTCAAATCTGCACTGTATTGTTGCATTTTAGTCAAATTACTCCACTCTCATCTGTGATAATAGGTACACACAAACACGCAACACTCACACACACACAATCATATACACACATTGGCTCAGGCATACACACTCAGCGCTCTACTTACTTGCATAATGGATTGAAATTTGTCTTTGTGGATACAGAGACAGGTGTTACTTGTACGTGTGTGTGTTGCATGTATCCCCATCTGTTATATAAAACCAACTTGTTAATAACCCAGTTTATATTTTTACATTTATATCAGAGCTTGAACAAGTTAGTAACCAATTGTCATTATATCACCAGCACATCAATGACCATGTAACCTTTTTTGCGTGTTTTTACCTGTATTGAAGCTCACATTTATCTGTATTCCTTTTAATTCATTCTCCGAGTTGTCCGTGAGTTCTGAAATGAATTTAACATCTTTGTTTGGTCCTCTTTCACGTATAAGTATTGTGTTTTTGAAGAAGAAATGTGTGAACGCCCAAAACCCACCACCATGTTTTTGAGCTGAAGCTCTACTTTATTCCTCTCAAATGATGGAATTTAAGAATATGCACAGAGGAATGTGTGATTTCACAATTTTAAATGCGTGAAGATTATAATAATTCTACCCGACCCTATTCATTCATGTCATTCATTCAACCTTTATTCATGCTCAAAGGATCACTGAGGGGTGACCCTCATTTACAATCACATTTATTCATTGGATACTGATGTATAGCAGAGGACTGTGACTGACTTCATTTTGCACCCTGATGACCATGACACCACAGTAATTGTATCAGACACCAAAGTTGTTCTGACAAGAGAAATACAATCGCCGTTAGTTCCAAACAACTTTGGTGGAGCTAAAAGCCAGTCACAGGACTCACTTCATCAACTTTTGTTAATGTGCTGTTTTTTTGTAGTAAAAGGTCCAGTGTGTAGGATTTAAGCTGATCTATTGGCAGAAATGGACTATAATATTTAGAAATATGTTTTCACTTGTGTAAAATGAGATGAAACTACATATACTGTGTTCTCATTACCTTACAATGAGCCTTTTATATCTACAGAAATTAACGGTTTCCACCATGTTGCACCATGCTTCTACAGTATCCCAGAATGGACACACCAAACACTCACTCTAGAGGGAAAAGTTTGTTGTTTTTCACATTTTTAGTGGCCAACGTACGGGAGGGTGACATGAGGGGTATTCAGTTGGTTGCAGTGTGCAACTTCACCACTAGATGCAACTGAATCCTACACACTGGGCCTTTAATGAACTAAATATTAGTACAAGCATGCAATTACAAGCACTTTGAGACACCAATAAAGGTATTTTCTTAGACAGCATGTTATTTTGGATTGTGTCTCCAGGCATTAAGGCTTTGTCCCATTTCTAATATTTTACCCATACCCTTTGTTTTCAAGTGCCCCCTTGCCCCTTAGAATAGAGTTAAAGGGGTTGTGGTTGACATATCCTGTCATTGTCATCGTTTGGGGTTTATGAAAACACAACCGGACATTTCCAATATGCCGTCTTCAGCTGTGGTGATTTCTCTTGTGTTACCGTGTCACTCCTGGTATAATCACAATGTTATTTTCCGGTTATCTGATGGAGGTAGAAAAGCATGGATGCTTGGAGTTCGTTCAGAACTTCAAGCTATGAATCAAGCCATCAAATGAAAAATAAAAAAGAACTCTGCTTCATTTCCGGGCATAACAATTCTCTCTCTTAGAAAAATGTGCCTACGGACTCGTTGTGGCTCCAATCAGAGCCTGTTCTCCTTACATCCTCCGCTCATCTTTGCTTTTCAGTATTTAAATCATTTTATTTACATTTTGCATGAAAGCAAACACACACACATTGATTCAAACACTCACTGTACAAAGGCACACTGCCTGTTAGATTTGCACAGAAACATACATAAAACAAACATAAATGCACTACAACAAGTACAATACACATACACAGAGCATTCTGATACTCTCTCATTTTAATTACTAAGATGTGACTTACCTTTGATCACACAGTGCCTGTATTATATCTTTTTATTTGGTGTAATTATTTAAATGTGGCGCTAATCATATTGTTTGTGAAGTTGTATGGAAAAAACATGCATGCACAAATCCTCTTACTCACATGTACATGTAGACTGTCTCTCCACACACACGTTAGTTACAGTACAGGGGTGTTTAATGTACAATGGAAGCAGTTAATTTGATTCTGTAAACATTTTTTCTCCGCTCGTGTGTTGTTTTTGTTCTTATATCTTCATATTAACTTCAGAGCTCACACTCCAGGTATTAATTCCACAAATCCAAGGTGCTTTTGCACCGTTTTGAAGTGTCCCAGTAAAACCGTGTATGTCTGCTTGTACACACGTGCGCGTGTTGACTGCCGGCGATGGTATCTGTGCATGTTGGATTTTTCTGATGTTCTGCATTCCTCGCGGTGCCTCGACATAACAGGCGGAGGTGAATACACACGGAAACTCAAACGTAAACAAAAAGGAAGAGCATCTTACTCATGCAAATTGTTTTTTCCCTTCTTCCTGTTGGTGGATTTATTTGTGAACAAAAGAAAATAAATAGCCTGCTGCTTTATCTGGAGCTGCTATCATAAGAATGCATTCTAACCTGGCTCTCCCTCTCCTCCCAGTTTGTTTCTCGACCAGTACAGAGCCTGCCTGGTTGATGCTATAAGGAGATTACTGCAACCCAACGTAAGTGTGTGTGTGTGTGTGTGTGTGTGTGTGTTTGCCTCTGTGTGTCTACTGTATATATCTCTGCTTATCCCCTTCCTCTAAATCACCACCCACTCCTCTCAATCATAATTAGGCCTCACCCAAAACCCTATACACATTAATCGTCTGACAGGATTAATATCATGTAATGCTTTGATGCTTATTATGAACAACTTGAATGCATTGCTCTGATCTCTGCCTCTCTCTCTCCTGCCTTCCCTTAATCATAAATCCGAGGCAACTTCTCCCTTTTGGCCTTGCGATAAGACCCCACGCTGTGACAGCCAAAGCAAATGGGGGGGGGAGCAAAAGGCTGGAAGAGATAGGGTTGAGGTTTCTATTCATCTGAGGGAAGAGGGGTGCGTTTTAAGTACAGAGGCCCGACTGGTATAGGGAATATCTGTTTATGAAAAAGAAGGTGAAGGGAAGGAGATAGGGAGAAAGAAAAGGAGGAGAGGACACAAGAAGGGGTGAGGGTGGCGAGCGATAGAAGGAAAGGAGGAGGGAGAGGAGCAGTAATGATGAAGGTGTAACATAGATGTCTCTTTTGATTTAAAATGCCAACATTGATCTTGTTTGAAATATAGATGACGAACCAGAAACATGCACGTTATAATGTGGTTTTCAGCTCAATGTAAAGTCAGTTTTTTAGTTTACCCAAATTACAAATAACAAACAATAAAACAAAACAAAAATAATCTAAATTCCTCAACAACAGCACGCAACAGGACAGAAATAAATGGTCTTTTAACCGGCTATGCATGCAGCGCATGTACTGCGTAGGGTTGTGTAAGTCACGGGTCAAAACAAGACAGCAGAATTTGGGTTTTCTGAGTGTGTTTGAAGTTTTTGGACCCAGCAGCGCTGTGAAACTGAGTTTGTGTAACATTTACAGACTACAGTAGGTTATGTAAGTGATAAAGTTATTGAGCAATGATCACTCGTCTTTTCTTTTTTAATGTACTTTCATCATTTCCCGTTATACAGTCTGATTTTTAAATCTCTATCAAAGGAGGCAGCTGGTAGGAAAAAATGAATACTAATAGAAACTCTCAAAACTTTCAACTAGAGTTATTTCCTGTATACCGAAAGTTTAATTTTTAAGTTTAACAAAATACGAAACACAAAATATGGACACAAAGGCCACATCCACCTTGCGTAAAAAAATATATATAAATATGTTTATATATACATGTTTAATGTAGCCATTCTTCTCTTCTTACCCATTAAAATCCATTTTTATTATTAACTTGAGAAATGGCAGCAGTAACTAGAAAAACAAAAAGATTGATGTTTTTTATTTTACATTCAGGTTGTCGTCAGTTTCCTCAGCTGACAATTCAGGCGGTGACACGCGCTGCAACACCTACAATCTGAATATGTGTCTCGTTTGCAGCTGAATGTCGAAGCTGCTGTGGTCGAATGACAGACATGACATCTGGCCATTGTTGTACATCTGTGTGTTAAGTCTCTCTTCATGTCTCTCTCTCTTTAATCCAGCAGAGATAATTCAGGGGCTAATATGATTTGAGTGTCGGCCATCAGACTGTCGCTGCCACAACAAGCTTTGCCAAATATTTAATAATTTGCTAAGCTGATTAAGCAATTAACAAAACAATTAATTCTCCCATCTAATGGCACTAATTTGTTGTTTCTGACAAAGGTGGTCCATCCGGTGGGCTGGATCCCCTTAATCAGCTGATTAGCGCTGGGAGGAATTTTGTCTGTTTATTTGCTTTTGCTGTGTTTTAAGAGGGGGGGGCAACTGGATATACAGATGAAAAATCATCTGTCGAATGGAGCGATCCCGCTGTTTTCACTGCCTTTGTGTTCATTTAGCTTGTGTCGTGTGTGTTTGCGTGAACATCCCTCTTTGCTCCATTTAATTAAAACAATAATAACATGATCAACATGAAATGAAACTGAAAGCTGAAGGATTTCAAAGAAACTTTGAACCTGTTGGTAATCCTCTTAATATTTGCAGGACGTCTATGATGCATGTGCACATACAAACACTTTTTTATTTCTCTCTGTCTTTCAAATACGCACAGACATACACACCAAACGTGGCAAATACATGAGTAGACAATTCACACCGACACGTGTGTTCACATGTGATTGGATTTGTGGAGCTTTAATTTTTCAGGTTTATCATCTAATATGTACCTGGTAAAAAAATCAAAGGATGTGTCTTTGTGTTTGTAAAACTGAACAAGTATTATAAGAAATAAGGGGTGAAGGTGTGTGTGTTTGTGTGTGTGTGAAAAGTACCCATAAATGTACTGTGCATTATAATCACTATCAAACTCTAAAAGAACTCACCCTCCTCCGGTTTCTCTCCAGGGCATGGCGTTGGTGTTTGCTCCACAGCGCGGTGAAACTCTGAGACTGTTTTGTCAACTGGCCCAACAGAGCGGACTCTACGTCTCTCAACACCAGCAGTATGATGCTCAGGTCATGGATGTTCACTTAAAGGTAAAAAAAGCATGTCCAAAAACAGAAAGACACTGAGACAGTAAGCATGACTCTTCACTCTTCATGAATTTTCACCGGTTAACTTAAATAGCTCAACAGAGGCTATGCACGTGATGACACGGAAGGCGGAAGTCACCATGGTTACAACCACTGAGTTGCAGAAAGACAACTGAGTGGCAACATGTGCTGCAGTCTCAACATTCAGCTTTAATGCCACTAAAAACACTTTAAAATGTGACAGAGCCGAGTTTATTAACTTGACTTGACATTGCACATACTGCGATGTAACAATTGCGCATGGGCACACTGCAGTGCGACGCTGAAGTGATATTTTGTGCAGCCCTAGGTCAGAGGTTAACTTTACTTACATGTTATATGTTTTTTATAAGAGAGCTCCCTGAACATTGCTTCTCTCCAGACTGGCCGTGAAGCTATTCCCTTCTAAAGTGACTACTCTTTAATAAACAGACAAAAAAAAAAAACAGTCCTCATTTTGTGCAAAAATGCATTTTGTTAAATGAGACTGCTGTTTGTTTCAGCTGAATTTTTACAGAGGTCATTAACATCTGAGTATTGTTTGTAAATAGACTTGGAGGACAAACTAGTTAACACGGTTCTATTGTTTTCTTGAAAATGGTCAAAATCTGTTAGAAACCAGCAACAATTCAGGGCACGTAATGTTCACTCAGCTTTAATAAAGACTGCTGGATTGGCCTGTTGTTTGATGTTTAGAGACACTTTGTGACACACACCGGAGCCAAAACAAACTGCCTTAACTTGGCACGATGAGAGAGACGGACGAGGGAAGGAGAGAAAAGAACAGTGAAAAAGAGAAAAAGAGTGACAGAAAGCACCTGAGTAGGCAGTGTTAAAAGAAGTGGTGTCCAGCTGTTAACTCCATTACACTCACAGCTACAGAATAACAGGACAGCACGGAGCGGGCTAAATTGGTGCACACTCGTTCACCTACACTGGTGGGACAATTGGACAGACTGGCCATTAAAGTGGCTGTTAAAGTGGCCTGAACCTCAGCAAGGAAAATCTCACTCCTTCTCTCCTTCTCTATTTATTCGTCACTGAATTTAGCACAATCACACTCACATTCTGTCTATAAGTGACTCTGGAGGCTTTCAAACCACATTTAGGGTGAGAACATGTGTACAGAGAGGGACTGACTTAAACCAGGTTTAAGGCAGGCTCAGGTCAAATTGTCACAGTCCACATGTTTGATTACCACTGTTCTGATGTGTTGAGCCACATAGTAAGAGTAGAGATGGGAAAAGATTTCATTGTGACTTGTGATAAAAACGCTCAGGATAACTGTCAATATCCTCACAAGGGAAGCTGTCTAGCTCACTGACATACAGTACTATATTGATTTTGTGATATATGATGATTATCGGGATAAAAAAATTTTCAACTTTTCAGCTCGAAGCTCGGAGTCAAACCGCTTTTGCCATTTATTACATATGATGGCCAAAACAAGCCTTTCAGAGGCGTTTTGAATTTTTACAGTGTCTGTCGCCACTTTTTCTTCAGTCCTCGTCCCTTTAACAGTTCTGTTAATATGCAACTTATTCGCATTAGCAAACAAATTTTGTTCGAATGTAATGCAGACCAGATTTTTTTTTTCAAATCAACATAACTGGGAACAATATCACTGTAAATACACCATCCTGTATGTCACTTGTTTTTTCTACGATATCATTAGAAAATATAGCACATTTAACATTTTTGTGGTAATATTTAAGTCATTGAAAGCACTTTGTTACAATAAGGGATTGATCATAGTCTTTGTAAAATATTAAAAAAGCCTATGCTGACTTAACACACAACAAATTTGCTCAGTTCTGTATTAAACCAAAGACAACACCTTTCCCTATCCCTTATAAGTCTTTTACTAGTCTAAACGTAAGACTCTAGTGGGACTAATATTAAAATTTCCTTCAAAATAAGTTTGGCAAATCAAATTAATAGCATGTGAATGTATTTTGTTACTGAGTTTAATCCTTGATTCCCTTCTGAGTTAAACTGTGAAGCAAATGGGAGAACAATTCTTTACAAATATGTCTCCACACTTCATCTTGGCCTTCACTAAGCCCAGAATGCAGCGACAGTGCCCTTGAAAATTAGAGTCAAAGGGGAACTACTTTCTAACATTTGCAAGTGGCATTCGAATAGCTCAGCCTGCAAGAGCTTCTTCAAAACTTTCCATTTTCAGCTTGGAGGTTGTCGATGCTGTTCCTCATAGCGACGGGGACTTTGAACAGTAACACACACATAGTGGAATCAAAATAGAAAATTCTGACTAAATAGAGTCAATCAAAGGCAGGTCAATACCCACAGCTTCCTTCGAACTACTTTTGACCATCTTAACTGCGCAAACTATTGTGAAACATTCAATTTATAAGACATGGCTTCAACTTAATATCTCATAGTAGGTGTTGCTAGCCTCAGGTGGAGTGGGTGCAGCATGAGAAGAGCTAAAGGGAAAGAGAAGAAGAAAGAAGAGAAAAGGGACAGAAAGACAGAAGTACTTTTAGTGGGATTAAAGTGGATGCAGCCATTGCCTTAAATAGAAATACAACTCGGTTTGAAAAAGCTGCAGGGAGAATTGATTGGGCCTCAAGGCCACAGAATTCAGTCATTGAATAATCCTAATGGTTCAGCACCTCAACCGCTTGGGAAAATTGCCACTCAGACCTGTTGTAGTGATGAGAGCTGCCTGACAACAGCTTGTGTACAATGTGAAAATCTAACTAACTGATGTTGGAAAAAATCACCCAGATATTATGCTGGTTTTTTTTTCTTTGGCATGCAATGGGACTATAAGACCAGTCGTCTCACTCTTGAAATGCACATTTCCATCCATGTGACACACACACACTGTCATACATGTACACACACACACACACACACACATGCACAGTGGGGTCAGGTGCTGCGTGTGGATATGAGGACAAGTTGAAGTGCCCCCCTCACATCTGAAGGTGATTAAGTCTCCTCTGCTTATCTTCTGATGAACACTCTGAACAACCCCTGTGTGGTTTTTGTGTGTGTGTCTAACTGACCATTCCCTACACACACACTGTGCACACAGCTAGGAAACAAGCTATATCACAATCCCACACAGACCAGACATCACTCAGACAGCATATTGGCTAGACATTACACACAAACACACACACCACATGATGATATCACAGCGAAACATACACTACCACCGTGCACACACACATGCACATCCAAATGAGCAGCTGCTACTCATTTGCACTACAGATTAGCTTTCCTCGGCTATATCTACTTTCAGTGGGTGGATCAGAACACAAGAAAAATGCATATCAGAACCGACAGTGGAACACACACTATGGATTTTCTTTCACTGCGGCTTAAAACAATCAAAGACGTCTCCACCAAAAGCAGGTGTATCCGTTTTGAGGATAAAGCTGTTCTTTTTTAATAGTGAGGATTCGAGCTGTGAAAATGTCTCTAGTTTGTAAGGAAATGCCTGTTTAATATTACACTCTATTAACTTTCACTGTCGTTACCTCAGCCTTTCATTAGATTGTGTATTTCCAAAACCCATCACATTGCTTTTTATAAATATTTTAAATGTTTTACTAAAATATTTAAATTAGATCTGTAATTTGTGATATGTTTGTAAGAAAATAATACAAATAAATGAAGCCTGCATGTCTTTTAATTTTTTAATACAACCGTTTTTTTCTCCCTTTTCTCTTTGCTTTATTTTTTTACTAAAACAACAAGGTAAAATGGACCAGCGGGAGGTTTCCGACTTTACCAACAGGCCACTGCATAATATCCAAATATGTGTGACATGTGGGTGTTGACACAGTTGAAACCACTTTTATATTAATAAGGAAACATGTCCAGTATTACTATATCCTTATATGGCAGATGTATGCAAAATCCCATGTGAAATAATTGAATTAATCTGTTATAATGCTGACCGTTATATCATATAAAAGTTGGTAACACTTCGTTCATAAATGACTAATTTATGTTTAATTACACTGTTGTTAATAGTTAGTTCACAGTTAAACAAACATTGAAATGCTTTATAAACGATTTAGTAAGCAACTGTAAAGGTTTATAAACATCATTGGCAACTTTACGATATACAATTGCTTACATAGTGCCCCTTTAACTATAAATTTACCAGTTATTAATGATGATTATGAAAAACACTCCCTTTCTTTTTAATTTTTTAGTTTTCATAAATATAGATTAGAATCATCAGCATGGACAACAGAGCACTGTAAACCTATATGATCATATGACATTTGATACCACTGAAAGCCTCGACACGATCATGTTGAATTATCTCCCAACACTGGTGTCAAGCAAGCAGCACACTCCAATCAAACCCGAACTTGTTGACATTTTCATGCAGCCACACAACAATATCACATAGTTGGTTGAGTTTCCGCATGTGTCATTTAGCGACTCACAAGCTCCTCCATCTGGCACAGATGCTGTTGAACAAACGTACCCCCGATAGCTCCGAGTATACTGGCATCCCTCGCTGTGCCAGATTCGACACTCGTCAGATTTGATTTTGTTTGGAATATACCGCCCGTCTTAATGCTTGCCTCGTGTGTGAAAAAAGAGAGAGCAGGGAGTGTTTTCTCCTTTTTTTTTTTTTTTTAGCAATTCTTTACAAACCGTCTCTAGACCCCTAGCTCGCTACTCTGCAGTTTTCTAAACATACACACACTTTCGCCCGCTGACACAAACACACACGCGGGACTGTAGACAGCAGGCAGGCCCGATGTGCAGCGGTAGTGTGTCTAAGAACTGTGCGTGTGTGTGTGTTTGAGTGTAAGGCGTGTGCTGGGACGGGCAGACAGGGCTAGCGCGTTATCCTCTTATCCCCACTGTTGTGGAATAGAGAGGCAAGCAGCTGGAGGGACTGCAAGCAGCCTGATAATGCCAGCGCTATTTTCTAACCCGCCATCTTAATCTTGTTACTCAAATGGTTGTGAAGAGAGAGTCATGAATTTTAATTTCTCTCATACACACACACACACATGCAAGAGAGTGTGTGTGAACGTGTAGATCCCCCCGTCTCTCTCACATGCATAAATAGTATCCCCACTGTGTCCATGCACTCACACTCTCTTCCCTGCCTCCTTCTTTCTGCCTCCCTCCTTCACTCGCTTTCTCTCCCCCCTCAGCTGCCTAGCTCCCCCCTTTCTCTGACATATCTTCCTTCACCCTTCTCCACTCTCCCCTCCCTCTGCTCCCCACTATCTTCCCATTTCCTACATCACGACCCACTTCTCTATTTACTCAAGCCTGTCCTTCTATCCCTTCCTCTACTCGTCTCTCCATCCACCCAATCCCTCATTCTCTGTTTCCTAATCCTGCTGAGGGAGACCCCAGACATCCGGTTCATCCGTCCCTCCCTTGTCTCAGAGCCCCCCCCCCCCCCTCTCTCTTTTTCCACCTTGTTCAGTTTCTCTCCGGTCTACACCAGCAGGGCAAGAATAAGAGGGGAAAAAAAAGAGAGAAGGAGGCAGGGAAATAGAGAGGCACATTGAGCGCACGAGAGAGAGGGAGACAGAAGCTGGGGCGAAAGTGGCAATAAAATAAATGACTTGCACCTTGGAAAGGAAAAAAAAAAAGAAAAAAGATTGCGGAGGAGGGTGGGGTGGGGGGTCGGGTTGAGAGCCGATTTAGCCAGCCACCCATGAAGCTGATTAGGCAGCCTGCGATCAGGAGGAACAGCTTTGCTTGTTAAACTTTTCACCTCTGCGAGCTCTTAGCCCTCACCGTGTTAAGGCCCCCCCCCTCCCTCTCGATCCCTCCATCCCTCCATCTATCGCTTCCTTGCTCCTTCCGCCTGGTAGAATTTGAATGTGAATGCTGGCTGCGGTCCCCATTGCAGGCTTAGCAAAGGGGGCAGGCAGCTGCCCCTCCACGCCCAACCACCCCCTGGGCCGTCGGCTCTCTCTCTCTCTCTCTCTGCTTCCCTCCCTCTCTCGCTCTCTCTCTCTGGGGGTCACAGGTTCAACCACAGGCCGGTGCCTGGAGGATGGCCACAGGAAGATAACGCACATGAAGGGCACTTGGGGAGAAAGGGAGGGATCGAAAGAGAGAGAGGGGAGAGGCAGACAGGAGCAGTTTGTTCATATTCAACAGAAAGGAAAGAAATTGGAAAAAAGAGACGGTGTAGAGGCAAAGATCTCTGCTTCCTCAGGACAAGATGTGGGTAAAGGAGTGATTAGAGCTGAGCCAGCAGGACCTCAGGTAGCCATTTAAATCACACAAATCTCCTATTTTCTGGATGTTGTGACACTTGCAACGACCTGTGGATGTATAAGAAAAAAATAATTTTGGCTATCAGTCAGTACTTTCACACACTTGACTTGTATGTGTTGCTACAGGCACAGGTGAAAAATGAAATACGGTTGAGGACGTTTTGAGGTCATGAAGTCATTCGCTTTAAGAAGTAACCTACCAGGAATGTGCGCTCACACATATTTCATATTTGATTGGATAACACAGTGCGATGCCGATGAGGTCACAGCGAGTTACGACCATGGACTACATAAAATATAGACAGATCCACCCAGTCTAAAAAGTGAAACCAAAGCAGAAGTGCCTTAATGACTTGCCTCATTAAGTTGTAGGTGTCAGGAACAAAGGGCAAATAATGCACTTCGGTACACATATATACACCTACACACATGTCAATTTCTTAAGGTGGTTTTATGCACAATAATGAGAGTAATTTGTGAGGTACCATTCCAGTAGCTATGATATGTACATAAGGGCCAAAGCCCAAAAATATTCACCTTAATGTGATGTAATTTTCTGCATTTGAGAAGAAGGAATTGGAGAATGTTTGGCATTTTTGCTTAAGAAATCCTGATTAATTGAATATCAGAGTAGTTGTTGTCTGTCAATCTATTAACTGACTATTTGTCCCAGCTGTAGTAAGCATACACTCTCACTCTCAGAAACACACACACACACACACACACACACACACACACACACACACACACACACACACACAGCTTTGTGGGGTGTCCATGTCCTGCCCACTCGATGCCCTTTTAAGCGGTCTTGGCAGTTTGGGCATGCACCAGCTAATCAGCTCGCTCAGCGTCTGGCCAAATGATCAGAGACTTATGAAAGTGAGTTTAGTGGGTCTGCTCATGTGAGAGTGTGTGATTGTCTGTGAGTGTGTGTACATGTGTGTGGCGAGACCGGGATAGGTGAGAGCTGTGTGAAAAGGTTTCCTCACAACAAACAGAAACCCAGACTGACCCACATTTCACTCCCGTCAGCGACGTGTAGGTGCTCTGCAAGTGCTCATCCATCCAACTCAAACCTACTTACATTACCAGCTCGACTGCTGACCGCCTGCTGTTCTCCCAACAAATTAGGCCATGATGTAAAAGGTTGTAGTTCTTATCTGATTCTGTTCAACACTACCACTAAACAAAGTGCTTTATTCGGCTTTATTAAGATACATATGTTATAAGTTAACAGGACAGTTTATAAATGCGCTATAGTGTGTGTCTCTGTGCATCTAAAATATAGTAATGGTTGAGTATTTGAAGCTTCATTTGGATGGTTGTGGTTGTCTGACATTAGCCCTGCATGAAAGTCTCCTTTTTATGTCAATGAAACCACTGTGCTGACATGGGGGGCTGCCACAACAGTGTTGACTTTAAAGGGGTTTTTAAATTACAAGTAAATCATTAAAAGAAAAATAAACAGATCAACAACTGTAAGAGACAAAATGAAGACTTTATCATTACATTAAAAGTTTAATCAACTTTTAGTGTTTTTTGGAGGCAGAAGTGACTATATTTGGACGAGAGGGTGGAGCTGGGGAGGATATCCTGATTGGACACGCCGTGGTAGCAGCTTGTAACGTGTCTTAACCATGGTTCAAAACATACCCTGCTTAATAATCTATTTCACTCTACATGGGACCATATTTTACAAAATGAACATGCTGTATCAAAGACTTCAAAGACCATAAACTCACTAGGAAACTGTTTACTGAGGTGATAAATCAAGTGAGACGTAGCGTCATTTTCTCATAAGCTTACATACAATCAGACTTCTTTTTGAAACCAGTGGACTCACCAACAGCTTGTTTAAAACCGGAGTCCTGCAGTGGTAATATTTCTCCCCATGCATGTTTAAAATAAAGAGTGAAGTTACAGTCCCCCCCCCCCCCCTTTTTTTTTCTTGTTTATTATTTGTTTTTGTTTTTAGTTTCAGTTTTTTAAATGTGTATCCGGCAGCGTGTGCAGCCCATCTTCAACATTATCTGCTTTTGAGCTCCATTACATACTGTAATTACACATTATCTTGATCTAATCTGTCAATTTGTAAGTGGAAATTTTTTGACAGTTTTCAAATTAAAGGTTCACAGAGAAGAACAATAACATTAGAGTAATGTTTGAATATTTAAATATTTAAAATAAGTAGTTTTGGCGGCATTTTTGCCTCAATTTCCATAGCAGATAGTGGAGAGGTGGCAGGGGTTGAAGGGGAGAGCGTGGAGAGATGACTTGCAATGAAGGACCCCCAAATGTTGAAAATACTGGAGGAAATATTCAACCAAAACTAAAATATGGTTAAAGACGTTCTGTCTGTGTAAATGTTTTTTCATGTTCTTGACTTTTCAGATGCTGAGGGAGGGAAAAGAAGCCTATGATGAGAACATCCACTACCCTCTCCTCATCACCCTGACCAAAGGACCTCAACCTGTCAGCCACACTCAGTAAACCAAAACATGTGAGGCCTCAGCTCTACACAGTACGTCACGGTTTGAGATGGATTGATGCTACAGAGTCATGTCATCGATGTGATCCACAAGTGATCTAAGAGGAAGAAAACTTGCACTGAAGGAGCAGTATTAAAAAACAAATAGAGTAGAGTTTGTCTCAAAGTTTAGTGGCACAGAGAGCAAATCAAGTTGTGGTCATATTTGAGACATTTTTCACACTGGTACTGGCCACTGAGATGATTTATCATCACATGGTGCATGGCTTTGGACAATATCTGAGCGTGCATGTTTTGTAGTTTGAAGTGTTGACATGGAACAACCTTATTTCCAAAACAATGTGGATACTTTTCCTGCAGATGAGAAGAAAGAAAAGAAAAGGTGGATATATTTAGACCGAGTATTTTTAACCATCTGTCATGCCAAATAATTAGTCAGTCTCCAAAACAGTCATCCCTTTAACCAGTTGACCTAACACTTAATCACTGCTTTAATCAGCCAACCAAGAAAGTGAACCACATTGCCAAACAGTCATCTGGCTGACCAGTCCAGTAAACAGTCAGTATTCGGTTATCTAATATATAGGGCGGCAACAATATTGCAATATTTTTTAAAGATAATACAACTGTTATGATTTATGATTAGTAGTAATGATTATTTTTGCACTAAATTTTCATTTTCACTCATTAAAGTCATGATGGTGCGACATTTTGGGGGAGTCTGCACCAAACAAACACATGTTCTTACATCTGGAGCACAAGATCTGTAGGCCGGGGCGTCTCTGCAGCACTACAGTAATTCACTATGATGCTTTTTTTGACACACATTTTACTTTTATCAAATCAATTCCAGCTCCTGTGATTTGCATATTGCACTTGTCCATGTTTCAGTTTTGATAGTGTTTTGATTAATTGTGCAGCCCTACTAAAAACTGAGTTAATTATTCAGTCATCATACCAGCCATAAAAGTCAGTCAGTTGTTTTGTCATTTCACTAGTTGTTCAATCAGTTGGTTTTGTGAGCATTTCCTCAGTCAGTCCTACTGAGTATGTCAGTAAGCCCCCTTCAACCAGTCATTATTAACCTCTGCCACTGTGTTTCTGGCCCCAGCATGGAGGCCAGCTCTAATTCACTAACTATCAGAGACTGTGGAGCAGCTCAGTTTCCTGTGCGTTTCCTTCTTCCCCCTCTCTAATTTCTTCTAATACAACCCATTCATCCCAGTCAGAGGTCACTAATAATAACTTCTTTTGTGCATTTCTTACAGTAGTGCATTAACACATTGAGGCCCTTTCAAAATAAGGAGCAGTTGTTTCTGCCCAGGAGCTAAAAGCTAGCATAATTATTCCACGGGCCACATCACCATGGATACGAATAGTCTACTGTAAAACACATGATGTCATTTCATTAGATTAGAACATGTATGATATCCCGTACAGAGCAGGGTTTCTTTACATCTTTTTTTTCCTTTTTTGTGTTTTTTCTGTGTGTACCCCCAATCTCCACTTGTTCAATGCCTGCAGAATCTCACTTCAAGTAAAGCTTAAGGTTGCTTTATTGTCTCCCGTGGGAAGAACTTGTCTTGGATTAAGGGAACTGCTGCATCGAACCCGACATTACAGAAAAAACACATTAATATTGCACATGTGCAAAGATTACCTGAGATTAAAACCAGGCGGAACCTGCACTCCTGCAACCTGCAAGTAGATGGGGACTTGTTTTAAAATGTAAAAAAACAATTGGAAAAAATACAAAACATAAAATGGCTCCATACATCTTGTTTTCTGTTTTCCTATCAACACAAATAAGTGTTTCACTCAGGTCTTTTCCCATGCGTTCAGCTGCTCTTGTGGTATTAAGGAAACGCCAAGTGTCAGTGGGTCACTAAACTTGTACCTATCACTAGTAAGGTGTTTCCATATTTCACTGTGATCCATTGCTGTATACAACAGCCAAGAAGCTATGCAGTATCTTTCAGCGGCTGCTGTTTACGTGTTGAAAAAAATAATCCAACTTCTGAAGTAGGAGGTATTCCCTGTGTGCAACTACTCAGAAAAGTAAATTAAGCCAGTTTTATCAGTGGTCTCAATGCTTTGAGGACTTAAATTGCATTGCAAAGGTTTAGAAGTATATTTAATTACATTTTTATCTGTAATGCAGTTTGCTGTATAACTTTGATATCTGTTGGCTAACACAGAAACACCATCCAAACTGTGACTCCATCACTGTCTAGTGTGACATCACCATCACTGTGACAGTGATGTCATTCGACAACACATTGTTTACTGTGACATCTGCGCTGCGTTGCTGCTTCTTCCGACATCACTGCCCTTATTTGTGGCAAAAAAGTCTTTACCCGGTGCACCCACGATCTGCTGTGATGTTTTTCACAAGTGATGTCGTCACTTCTTGTTGTGATATTAGTGCTACCACTTCTCACTGTGACAGTCAAGGAACCACTCATAGTCAGTGTTATTCAGAGAAGCTCATGTGGTCTTTATCTGGATTGCTTACTAGTAATATTTATGGTGAGAAATCCGACAGTTGTGACCAAAAAGACCACAGAGGAGGATCTGTGATGCAGCCAGGGTTTCTGTTCTTCTTCTGCTGTTGTCCAACATATTTAAATCTTTCTGGTCATAATATCTGGTCAAAATGATTCCCACTAAGCACATTAAATTGTATTAAAGCTGAAGCAAGTGATACTGGAGGAAGATAGTTGATTTTGGAGTCCTTAAATACCGATTCTTTGGGTTGGTGATTGAGGGCATCAGTAGTATTTGAGCGGGATTTCTCCCATTTTATTATCCCAGGATAATAAAATCTTACATGACATGTGAACCAGTGCCATTTTTTTATTTTAACAGAAACCCTGGTTGTAGCTGAGAATCACCTTGGGCAAACATTGTACAGGATTGCTCTACTCCAACAGATTTATGTCACTGTGTTCTGGGATGTCTCAGTTACGCTATTATTTTGATTATCAAACAAAACTCTTAGAAAGTGCTTTGCAGGCCATGTCAACACTAATACAGATCAGTTACAAACTGGATCAGTTTTTCTCAGTTTTGGATTTTTTTTCTTTCTGTAATTTCAACCAGCAAAACAAACTTTCACTAAAACCAAATTCTCCAGTTTGGGTAAAATTAAAGCTGCTTCTGCAGCACTTTCAAAAATATTGATGTACAATTACCATGTGGTCTGTGCATGTAACTTCTAGCTTTTGTATTATTGTTTTGGTATTTGACACAAGAAATACAGAAATCTATATACTTCAGTTAGATATTTAGATTTATCCACTTTAGTGTGGACATGGCCTCATATTGTCTGTTCAGTTTGTCAGTTTCCCTCTGCTTCACTATAATCAATGGGTTTAATGTTGTATTTTCAGTTTAAGGGTGGGTGATTTTTTTTTTTGTGAATGAATGAAAATAAAAACACTTTCTTGAAGAAATGGACTCTTTTTAAAAAAAAAAAAGATATTTAGAAGATATAGCTACAAATATAGCTACAGCATTATTTCATTAATAAAATGTTTTCATATTTATTTAATAAACAATTTTTATTCTGTCAACTTGCAAATGTCTTTGATAGATTTTCTGTGATAATTAATATATTTCTCGTCGTGGGGATCGGGTTGACAAAGCTGCTTGTGAAAAAAAACAAAACGTGTCTGTCCCATTAATAAAACTCCAGTGATAAATGTCCACAGATGTAATAAAGTTTCCTTCAGGCCCAGATCGGCCGTGGCCTGTGTTTCAAACACAATGGCCTCCTGCAGGCTAAGCTGGTGCCAGACAAGGTAACACACACAGAAACACACACATACACGCTCACACACACACACACATATCAAGCCCAGTCAACAGTCTACCCCTCCACAGGAAGAAAAGAGAGAGGGATAAAGGAGGGAGGGAAGGCAGTACACAGCAGCTAATCCTGCAGGCTCACTCTTCTGTTTATCAGTGAGAAGGAGGGAGGGAGAGTTAGCAGAAAGGGAGGGACCAGCGAGGCCTCCTGATCTGTCTTTTGATATTTTAAAGAGGTCTGTTCTCTCCTCCCCAACACTCTGCTGGAGAGACAGAGAGAAGAGATAGAAAAACCTGCAGACAGAGGCAAAGAGAAAGAAAGAGAGAGAGAGAGAGGCTGAAAAAGACAAGAAGGCAGAGGAGGAGGAGAGCGAAGAAATGGGACAAGACAAACTGAATGGCTGGATGGAAAGGGGGAAGTGAGACAGCTGGAAATGAGGTGAAAGTAGATCGAAACAGTGGGGAAAAGCTTCGGCCATGAAAGAAAAGAGAAGCTGACTGAGAGACTGAGATTGACTGGCCAAGTGAGTGATCGAACAGAGAAAAAGAGAGAGACAGAGTGCTCCCGGCTCGACACAAGGGCCCCATTAACTTGACCACTTGCCCTTTGCACACAAAGGCAGGGCCGGCCCACTGCCCCTCCCACCCAATTATCCACGATTAGGCTCAGTGCACTGTGTCAAGATGGAGAGGGAAGGAAAGGAGGAGAGGGGGAGAGAGGCGAGCACAGGGAGGAGGAAGAAGGGGACAGAGGGAGCGAGGGAAAGAACTGAGGGGTGGATGATAAGGATGACAAAAGTGTTGTTAACATGGAAGAGATTCAAACATTTGAGTCAGCAGCCTTCATGCAAATGAATGTTCTGCGAGTTATTACAGGGGCAAAGAGCCCCTGGGAAGTTCTGCTGTGACTTGCAACTTATCTGTATTTGGAAATTGCACTGTCTCCTAGACATTACGTGAATAGACGGCTAATTTGCAACACCACGTGTTTTGGGGAAAGCTATGAAGATGCAAAAATGTTGGTCTTGAACACGTCAGAAAAATGTTCGCTAACAATATATTTAATTTGTTTTCCACCAAAGTAGGCAATCTGGCAGTACACTGTACAGAATTGCAATCAAAACAGACATTGTATAAATTTTGTTTAACTTATTTCTGAATTGGCATTTTTTTCCCTGTATTTTATAAAGATGATACGTTGAATGTTTAAGCAAACCTTGTCCGTTCAACACATTTGTACTCATTTGAAGTCATGTGTCTGGCCTTGTGTCCAATTTAAGTCCAGTATTCACTCTTCATTTAGCTCTATTTTTGTCTCCACCAACTCCTGAGAGAAATATCTGGCTGTTCATCAGATGTCGCTGAAAAACTGCTGCTTTAGTGAACCAAAACAATAAAGTGGTGGGCCGTAAAACCAAAACAATGAGCTGAAAGACACTTAAAAGCTTAATAGAGTTGAAGGAGGCTGCAGACTCAGAGTATGCAGCTTTAAGTTATAGTGCACCAAGCTCTCTTGGCCACAGTAAAATACAAGTGCATGTTAAAAAAAGAGCTATTTCTATCTTTTGTAGACGACGTGGTGACCCTCCTCCTCCAAAAAACACATGTCACCCTTAATAGCTGTTTCTATTCAAATGTATCGCAAATATTAACTGAATTTAAAGAAAATCACCTCTAGAAAACGTAAATTAAGTCTTGTTTCCCTCCTCTACTGTTACGTGCTTATTAGGAGTACGAGTTCAGTGAGATAAGCAGTAGCCCGGTCTGAAAAACCGGTTGGGGATTTGAGGTGATCTAGACCCAGATGCCATCCTATTCCGGACCCGGACCTTTAACTGATTGTTGAGAATTATTACACCTTGACAGAGGGTTTCTATTTTAACAGGCGCAGCTTTTCTAGCATTTACAGCAGTAGCAGCCCAGGAAACACACTGACCAATTGCATGCTTTGTAAATCACTCACATGATGCTTCTCAGCCAATCAAATGGGTGTATTCTGCAAAGCTCTGTGATTCGAGTCAGAAAGATCAGTCTTTGAGTTTTAATTTTATTTTCTCTAAATCACATCATTCTGTCAGTTTCATCCTGAATCATTGGCCTACTGCTGAAAACCGTTGCAGAAGGAGAGGGCGCTATGAGATTGTATAATTATTAAATCTCAATCGGTGAAAAACAACATGAAAAACAACAATAACATTCCTTTCAGAGCAAAAACGGCTGATCGGTCATCATGAACTGATTCGGAAAAGGTGTTTCCATCTCCCACTAAACGCATTAACTCTATGGGCAAAAACTACCTCAAGCAGGCTTAAAAACTTTATTTGCGAAATTGAGTATTCAGATTTTGCCGTTTCATTGTTTCCATCAACCTTTTCTAATTTAATACTTTAAATACATTGACAGAGACACAATATCTTCCGTTCACATCCACAGCCATCCTGAAGGCCTTGGGTGGCAAACCACCACTGACAGCAAACACAAACACTTACATACTGTATATCCAAACGTGACTGGCGTGCTTTTGGTGCCAAAATTCCTGCAGCTCTCAGAAAAAAAACTACTAACAGGTCTTAATTTTTGTTTTTGAAGTACAAGGTCAAAGAAAGAGGAATTTAATTTGATCTGGGCCAAATGGATTGTTTTTGTTCTGCCTTTTTATTTTATTTCATTTACCTTCATTCCACAACACTGACAATTTTCACGCCATTGTTTTGTATTTTCTAAGTTAAGTACTTCAGAATACACTTTGATGACCTGAAAATTAACCCAGAAGAAATTGTTTATGTGTTTGATTTTTAGCCTTTTTGTCAGGAAAAACTTTTTTTTTTCTTTCTTAATATTCATTACATTTGCCAAAGCCTGTGCAGATAGTATATTCAGGCATGCACACACACTTTTCCTCACAGTCAATGAGATACAGATGGTGTGTGCCAGGTGGGCTCAGGTGGTCAGCTCCACGGGACTGTTTGACCTGCACCGTGGACTGAAATGAGCCGTGTGTTTCCGGTGTATCTGCTGCATGTGTGAGCGTACGGTGTGTGCATCTCGCATGTTTACACGTCCCCATGCTCATTTTGACCCCCTCCTCACCCTCCACCCCCCTCATCCCCGCACCACTTCATCCATCGCCCAAAATCTCTCAAAACCTTTCAAGCCTTTTCCTCTCTCTTCTCCTCCTCAAGGCAATTTGAGGAGGGCTTTTTAAATGATCCGCTCATTATCGGTAGTGGAGTCACTTTGGTTTTTCAGCTCCGTCTGCTTGCCTTCCTGCTTCCTTTCCCCCCTCCTCCTCCTCTCCTCTTTATCTCTCCCTGTTTTTTAAGGGGCTTTTTCTGCCTCCACCCCTCCACCCCGCGCCCCCTCCTACTTCTCCCTCCAGAATGGCTTTTTGGTCCGTTTGTTTGTGCTCATGAAGTGGAATGCAGCAAAGTCCCTGAGAGCATTTTTTTCCTTTTTTTTTTTTTTTTTTAAATTTAGAAAGCCATCGAGTATAAGTTGACGTGGCGGAGTGGGAGCTACCCCCACCTCCCACACACACACACACACACACACACACACACACACACACACACACACACAATCCTCCTCCGTACGTGCACCTGATGCTGGCCTTGATGACAATAATGTTTTCCATTACAGGAGAAGGAATTGAGAAATATGTGAAGGTGGAATTCTGTGGCATTAATGTAGTCACCTAGAGCAGGGTTGAATAGGATAGTGGGAAACGTGTGTCTATTATTGTGTATCTTTTAAAAATTGCTAGTAGACATGTTCAAGAGACGTAAACACACAAAATCAATTGTGCGTTGACTCCCATCTGTTCTCTCCTGGCTCTATAGGCTGCTTGCATTTATCCTCATTTACCTGTTCAGTCCCTCCATCTCTAATGCCCATTAAACCTCTCCATCTGGATATGCAGGACGCTAAGTTCACTGACTGACTGCAGCGAGCCGAGGTCAACTCACACACACACACACACACTCACTGCTCACACAGTACAGTGATGCTTACACATGAGCTTATAGCAATGGGCTGCTAATTAAGGGGGCTGTGCTGTTGACGAAAGCACTCAACTTATCGCTGATTAGGTCAGGCCCGGGTGGAAGCGAGATTCACGGTGAGAGGGAGAAGGAAGCAGACTGCGAGACATATAGAACGACACAAGTGGTTTGTGTTGGTTGAGAGTCCTTCCCATAAATGTTGACAGTCTCTCGAGGCAGTGTTTACCCGACTTTTTAATGGCAGAGGGCCGACATCAGCCACTGTAGGAGCCGCGTTGAATTAACACCTGCCTCTCTGCATACAAGCAGCTCCTCTCTGTGCTATTGTCTGCCCGTGACTTTGTCAGTCAGTTAATCAGCGAGGCCATCAATCAGTGTGGGAAACAGCTAGCTTGTCAGCGAGCTGCCGAGTCTTAACATTTAATAAGTAAAATGACCAATTAGGTAATTCAGCAACCGAACGAGCAGCCATATGTGTTGTTCTTTTAATATGATATGGATAATTGATTAAAAAACATATAAAACAAAAAAAAATCTTTGTTGATATTCGACTGATATTTTTGATGAGAAAATTGTAATGCATATTTTCAAGATAATTTACAAATTAAAATACAGATTTAATCCATAATATCAATGTTAAATTATGTTTTCACCTATTTCTCAGCCCTTCAGTGGGTATCAGGCTACAAATCTACTGGTCTCCATGACAGGAGACACCATTCCCTAGCCTTGACCTGCCTTACCTTTAAGCTGCCTTACTGTCACCCAGGCAAAGAGCAGATTCTTGGCAGGTTGACCCCGGTGTTATATCTACCTTGTATCTGCTTAGGCTAAACCGCTGTGGCTGCCCTCACTGAGGCACTCATCTTATTGCCATGGACATGGACAGCTCCACCAGTCTCACAGGAAGTTATATCAGAAAACTTTTCACGCCTACAGAACCTTTAAAGCGTCCTTGAATCCTGTCCTCACCCAAGCAAAGAGCAAACACTTGACGGCATGAACCCGGCCTTTTCAGCTACAGATGAAGTTGCCTATCAGCCCAACTGGCTTGATATGATACTTTATCTGAATGCCAAGAGTCTCTCCTGCTGCCTAACCATCATCATTGTATAACTGGTTCCACGACCAATAGCTACTTAACATTTGTTAACATGTTTATATAGGGTTTTCAGTAATACTGTATACCGGATGTACTCTAGCCCAATATAGGTTACGTGGTGTCATTCACTTTTTAGAGCCCAGTCCTGTTGCTTTAAAGAAAACTAATAAGTTATGAAAATTGAGGAGGTGCAAACTGACTTTTTTTTGTCCACTTTCACTATGAATGGCACCAGCCTGTGTGGTACTGCAGATCTTTCTCAACCTTCATTTATGATTTATTACCTCCCCGTGTACCCATCTGTCTGTGTGCCTCCTCACCTTGTCCTCTCCCCATCTATTTCTCTCCTCCTCCCTCCTGCCCCCTCTTCTCTTTGGCCTGTGTGCCTGTGGTCACCCGGGCAACAGCTCTAACCTGCTGACCCATGTTCCCGTGGGCCAGGGGGCCATTAGGGGCCAGTCAACAAGCCTCTCTTCCTGCCACAAGTGGTGCTGGCGGGATGGAGAGGGCCCTCGTCTCTGCTTTGAAGGTCAATGAGGCCACAGCCCGGCACTCTGCCAGTGACTCTTGGGCCCCCAGACCAGAATGGCAAAATACAGCTTTAGAACGACGGTCCAATTCAACCACACGCATATATAAACCTGGGTTTGAGTGCATGTGGATGTAACGGTGAACTACTGCTACCTTATCCAGTGATGAAATCAGTTAGATATTTGAAAAAGTCCTATTTTGTCCATCATTAAGTGAAGATCTGACAAGCATCCTTTTGAAATCACTTACTTCGCCATAGACCAGTTATGTCCAAGCGTTTTGATTTGTAGTGATGTCCACTTGTCTCAGTTTAATGACTTTAGTGATCTGTATGAAAAAATTGTTTCATTTACATAATTCATTAGAGGATTGAAGCGGTAAAACTATGATCTATTTCAGGATAAAGCAGGGAGGATAAGCGATCTCAGAAAAAGGCAAGATCATTTTGCATAGAAGTAATACGTGTTTAATTTACTCCGACCGGATTGCCAGAATAAATGTAAGCTAAGTACCTTTCTGCAAAAACACAGAAAAGGGAAAGCTTTACATTTCTTTATGTTGCAACTTTTCACATCTTCCGCCTCTATTTTCTGTTTCCCTCGTGCCACAATGCTGTGCTTATGCTCTGGTTAGGTTTAGGCACAAAAAAACACTTGGTTATGGTTAGGAAAACATCATGATTTGGTTGAAAATGCTTTTTTTGTTCACCACAAACACGGCTAGAAATGTGCCCAGTTCTTGTTAAAAACACCTTGTTCTGTCGCCACAAACACGGCTGGAGGTGGCCCGGCTTCCCGTGAAAAATATCTAGTTTTGCTTGCCACGAACAGTGCTGGAAATTGTCCCGAGTTCTACTTACCTTTCTAAAATATCCAGTGGTGGCATGCTTACAAATGCCGAAATGCAGATTCAAACTGTGGTCGCCCCTTTGGCAGCCTCGTGACCCGTATGGGACGTAGCTTATGCCACATACAAACTTGGATGAATCTGTGGTTTGCAGACATATTAACATTTAACATTTTATCCCAGCGACTGGGCTGATTTACTTATATCACATTTGTGACCCTTCAGATTTATCTTGCAGTCCTTTTTTGGCTAAGGAACCACAGAAATCCGACATACTCTAGTTTCAACATGTAGTTTCTTTTGTCATTTTTTCCCCCAGAGTATAATGTTCTTCTACAGACTTAAGTTTGAATTACTTAAATCTGAAATTAGATTAAACAAAAGTCAGAAGAATTTTAGTTTAACAGTATTAAATCAGTCAACATAACAACATTTTTTCTGTCAGCTTCCAGGGTGGCATGCACCTGTTCCAAACAATTTTCTGTCCGTTCCGTCTGGGGGGAGGTAAATACTCCAGTAGCCACTTGTCTGCCTCCTTCGGGGGAAATGTACATAGATTATGTCCACACTAATCCTTCTGCAACAAAAAAGGCATTTTGCTTCAATACGGCGGTTGGGTAAGGGTTTCAGCAGATACACTCATCCTCACAAACACACACTTGCACGTACACACACACATTTTCCCGTCCATATGTGCACAAGGACGTCGGTGCAATTAACCTTTAGCTGATTCAGTCCGAGTACTCAGTTTGATTGAATAGAGCTGGAGTGTTCCCTAAGCCATAACCACAGCCTCGCGTGAGTGAGTGAGTGAGTGAGTGAGTGAGTGAGTGATTGAGAGAATGTGTGTGTGTGTGAGAGGGAGAGAGAGAGAGAGAGAGAGAGAGAGAGAGAGAGAGAGGGGGAGAGCATTTCTTAAATACTGAATGTTGAACTTTAAGTAATGAGAGTAAAGGAGGTGGCATACTTCATATAGTTTTCTAATGAATTCCTATTTGTCTATGCCTGTAAAACTGTGTGTTTCTGTGTGTGTGTGTGTGTGTGTGTGTGTTTGCCCCCTACTCGCCATAATTGCAGCCACTTCTCCACCCAATGAGTTTAGACCCTTAGCCTCAGGGTTACGGCCGGGGTTTATCCTGCAGAAGGAGCATCCTCTCGCTCCAGCTCGATTCTAGCCTTTGGCCCTGGCAGACTGTCATCTGTTGAGAGTCTACTAGCCTTGAGTTCTCTTTTTTGTTATTGGCTCCAATGGATTGAGCTAAGTATGTGCTGAAAATATTGGAAGCCCCCAAAATATTGGCACGATGCAGAAGAACCAGCTTATTGTTGCCCTGCATGTGCATACACTGTATTTCTTTCTCTCTCATTGTCTTTGCTCTGTTTACCAGTGTGTATCGTATCATATCTGCGATTACCTGTGCATGTCCTCTCTGAATGGTAAACCCAGTCTCACCTGGAGCTCAGCCATGCAGGTGAGTGAGCCATTTATCTGTAGTGCAGTTGGTGCCCTTCAGTGCCAGCTGATTCAAACAAGTGCCCAGCTGTAGAGGCAAAAGCTGAGCACTTTACTTATTGCAGTTGCTGGCCTGGTTCCTCTGCAGCTCTGCTGTGCCAGCAAGCCTTGATAGGAAACAAGAGTGCCGACTCTCCCCACTTATGTCATCAGACACAAATGCACACGTGTCCCACTTAAGTTTGATTACCAATTATCGATTGTTTGGTCCAATATTTTTTTAAAAAGTTTTCACGATTTTTCCAGTTGTTTTAAGGATGTAATATGTCTCATTTCTGCTTTAAGATGTGTAAAAGTTCTGTTGAGTTGTGAACTTACATTATTCCAAAAACGTTATTGTTTCCTATATTGTTCAAACCCAGACAAGGTGGTGGTTCACTTAATTTGTCGCTGCTGCTTTAAGTTCCAGGAGAGAGTCAGAGAACGAGGAAGGAGGTCAGTGAACAAGTATAAAGCTTTTAATGCATTACCTTGTCTTTGACTGACAGACCCCATAGCGGCAGTAATTACATACTGTGCATTTCACTCCTTTTGATACCTCAAAACCTGAAGATATAGACTTTAATGATTAATCAATTATCAAAATAGTTCCCAATTAGTTTTCTGTTAGTTGGGTAATTGTTTTAGCTGTAATCATTTTAATTGTTTTTTGTTTAGCTGCCCAAACTCATCATTTACCAAAAGGGACAGGATAATAAGCAATATAACAAGTTTTGGTTTTAACTGCTTATGATGAAAAACCCTCGTTGTCACCCCTCTGAAAGTTTAGCAAAACCATCTTTAAACATAGGTGTGTTTCACCTTATGGACCAGAAATGTGGGCTTTTCTTCTCCGCATACATCTCTGCCTCAGCTTTGCAAACTGTTGGCTGGTTTGTGAACACGAACAGAGCTTATATGCCATAAACCTGCAAGAGGCCATGTGTTGTAAACTGCTGTGTAAACCCCAATTGAGGAGCATATTCCAAATATGCTTTATACATCCAGAGAATGCTCCTAAAACAAGAATAATACCAGCATGTCCCACATGTCTTGATTGGAAAATGCTACATTTGGAATAAGGCGTAATTAGGAATTTCCAATCGGTATATGCTGCGAGCATGACATCACTGTCCTGTATGAAATTCTGAATATCGTCATATTAGTAATAATAGTGGAAATAAAGGGTGCATGTTAACGCAGTCAGTGTTATGTTAGCCAGGACAGGAGAAAGAGACAACAAACCTCTTTGTTTCTGTCACAGGATCAACACAAAATAGTTTATACAAGATAAAGGTATGGTACTGAGAAGCTGATTTCACTTGTTAATTAAGCCTCCTAATTTGTTGTGATCTCTGTAGCTGTGCTGTGCCATTCGACCTGCTCCTCTTATGATTAACAAAATAAGGGAAAGTGTTTTCCTGTTTAAGTCTCTAATCCATCACTCATTGTCATCGTTAGGTTTCTATATCTGTGAGTGTATTCTCTTGCAGATTTGTGTTTATTGTTTCTAGATAAATTGGCATATTTTCCTTTGTAAATGTGCATACGCAGTGCATGTATCTGTGTGTGCATGTGTCTATATGTGTATGTTTATGTGCGATCAGCGTGCGTGCACAAGACTATATGCTACTGTACAGCCCCGTCTCCCCTGCAGTGTACTCATGCTACAACGTGGCTGCGCTAGCTTAGAGTCATGCAGCGTGCTGTTGTGCGCTACTAACTCACACAGCTCTATTAATTAGCTGTTTGATGCTGTTAATTGGGCTCCCACTGCTGCACTAATTGATAACGCCATTGCCATTGACAACACGAAACACAAACACAGAGAAGTCTCTCGCCGACAACCTATTCAAGCGCCAGAGAGTGAGAGTGGGTTGGATGAAAAGCGAGAGGAAGTGAAGGATGAGAGTCAGCAGCAAAAGGCCTTGGGAGGAGAGAAAGGAGAGACAAAGAGAGATGAGATTGGGGGAGTAAAGAAAGGGGTGAGATGTTAGAGTTTTTTCATGTTTTACAATGCAATTTCCAAAAGTTATTATTCTACATATTGATTACTGTTTTGGTATTCACAACTTGTGGCTAACTCTGACAAACAACAGTCTGTGTTTAGGTTTCCATTGGATGAAAATGTA